>NC_053161.1:151559236-151766736 GCF_016835505.1 Polypterus senegalus
AGCTCAAAATCAGAACTGAAAAGAGATGATCATTTGTTGTACAACAGCTTACTGCCGTAGAAAATAAACTCAACACATAATGACAGGGCAACTTCCATTTTTTAATCATAGTGATGGAAGAATACTTGTGAACACTCTGTGTTGTCTGACTTCTCCCAGTGTCTGCATGGGATTGTCTCCTAGGTCTCTGATTTGCTTCTTAGTCACAAAGACATGCAGAATAGGTGAGGTTGTGTCTCTAAACAAACCTGATAAGAATGATGAGATGTCTGCATGAGTGGGCCTGCGGACGGACAAACGTCTGTCTAGAACTGGTCTCTGCTTTGTGTCTGATACTGTTGGAAATTTGAAATGTGTTAAAGAGAGTTCAGTGATGGATGGGTGGGTGGATGTTTGTTCATTAAATTGACATTAAATGAGTTATGCCAAAAGTGTGTCTATATCTCCACAGTAAGCCTAACTCCAGTTGGTTACAGCAGAAGCAGAGTGGTCTGCAATGCAAAGGAGTTCAAGAAACCAAGTTGTGAGTACTGAACAAGCAAGGGCTTAAAATGGAAAGAGTGTTACAAGATGCTTAAGTTAACAAAACATTGGGATAGTTATGTTGTTAGTTATTAAGTAAAGAACTGATGATGGACTGCGGTGGGCAGGCGCCCTGCCCTGGGATTTGTTCCTGCCTTGTGCCCTGTGTTGGCTGGGATTGGCTCCAGCAGACCCCCGTGACCCTGTATTAGGATATAGCGGGTTGGATAATGACTGACTGACTGATGATGGAACTGGAAAAAAAAAAACTGTTAAGAACAATTGATGTAATATAAAAGAAAGGCCTGACTACAAAAGGAGTATTTATCCTGCTGGGAAAACTAAATAAAATAAATTAACACAGGCATCATAGACTATTATAGACAAGAAAAGCCAGGATTTATAAAGACAGAATTTTGGAACCATTACATAAAACAGTACATGTATAAAATACAATTGCCTACATATTAGTGTGGTAATGAATTGAGAGCTTTGTCTGTCTGCAAACAGAGAGAAAGGGCAACATCTACTGACTGGCAGACAAAGACGCAATTCATACAATGGAGACACCAATATTTTGTAAGTAAAGGAGAGAGAAAACAGAAAAGGTTATGAAAAACACACAATTTGATCTGTATCTTTGAGGCACAACTATTCAGAATTTGTTTTTTCTTTTTAGAATAACACTTTGAACTCCTCAGGAAAAAAAAGGAAGATATTATATATGAAGATTGCCACATTCGCGTCTTCCCTGACTTCTCTCCAGCAACAGCTATTAAACGCGCCTTCTATAATATTAAACAGCTGCTACGGCAAGCCAATGTCAAATCGGCCTCCTGTATCCGCAAAACTGAAAGTGGAATGGCAGGGTCATTTCTATGTTTTCGCTAGCAAGGAGGAGGCAGAAAATGAGTTAAGAAAGCTGATCCCGGGACTATTCTGATACATAATTGTGAGTCATGGCGGTAAATGATAAAGCTAGGATTAATAATCTACTGTCTGATCTATTTGTTTTTAAAATACGGGTTTTTTATCAGCATATATTCTCATATTCTTATATTATTATTACTTACTTATTACTTATCATTACTTAGTATTACTAGGGCGCTAAATGTTTATGTTTTATTGTGCTTAATTACGTTTTCCTCCTCTTTTTTTCTTTTCTAATTATTTCATGTGTACCCTAAATGAGACTGTTCAATATCATACCCTTGGTTTACTGTTATTGCTATTACTGCATTAAGACTTGTTATGCTTGTTTTGGACACATCTTTAACACCATCACCTGGGTTTATTATCTGGGGATATCATCTTAATGCACTAAAATTGATGCTCTGTCTCTGGGTATGTCAGAGGACTGGGACTGCGTGAAGTGGGTTTTAGCCTCACCTGGGGAGGCAAAAAGGGAGGGTGGGGGTTAAGGGGGGAAGAGAAAGAGAGCAGGCTTGATCTATATCTAATCTATCATCTCAATCTTTATAATTATAACTATCAACGTAATAATAAGCTGCATGGCAACAACTCTTGGGGGAATAGGAAATTAAGACCTAAACTATTTCACTTCCAGTTAAGACTATAAAATGACATCAAAAACTCAGAATCAGTGTCTCCATGATGGGACAGTTAACTTCGTAAGCTGGAATGTTAAAGGCCTGAATCACGAATTAAAGAGAAAGAAAGTACTTTCTCACCTAACTGGTCTAAATGCTAAAATAGTATTTTTACAGGAAACCCACTTACTAAGTAAGGATCAGTTCCGGCTGCAAAAAGACTGGATGGGCCAAATGTTCCATTCTAGTTTTACGAAGAAAACTAGAGGGGTGGGAATTCTCATACATAGAACAGTACCATTTGTTGCATCAGATGTAGTATTGGATCCTGAAGGGAGATATGTGATGGTCATGGGAGACTTATCTAACTGTAAAATGATTTTGATAAATGTTTATGCACCAAATGTTGATGATAAGGAATTTATACAAAATTTATTTGCATCCATTCCCAATCTGAACACTCATAAACTTATAATGGCTGGGGACTTTAATTGTGTTCTAAATCCACTTTTAGATAAGACTTCCTCCACAGGGGGAACGGCAACTAACACCGCAAAGATAATTACAAAGTTTATAACTGATCACAACTTATCAGATCCCTGGAGGTTTTTAAACCCAAATTCAAGAACATATTCTTTCTACTCACCAGTACATCATTGCTACTCAAGGATTGATTACTTCTTTATAGATAATAACTTCTTGCCTAAGATTAAATCTTGTAAATACGATGCTATTGTTATTTCAGACCATGCTCCGATGATCTTGGAGCTGAAATTACTAAGCCCCATACACTCACCCCGCAGATGGCGTCTCAATCCGCTTCTATTAGCTGACGAGAATTGTACTGAATTTATATCCAAACAAATTGAATTCTTTCTAGAGACAAATACATCCCCTGAGATCTCTGCAGGAATACTCTGGGAAACTCTTAAGGCCTTCTTAAGAGGACAGATTATCTCATATCTTTCCCACAGAAATAAATCCGAAGCGAAGAAAGTAGCAGAGATAAAAAGCGAAATTACTAAAATAGATGAAGAACATGCCAGACTACCAAGCGAGACTCTACATAAGAGGAGGCAGGCTCTACATTCAGAATTAAACCTCTTGACAACTAAAGAAACCGAACAACTAATTTACAAATCCAGACATCATTATTATGAACATGGAGAGAAAGCTAATAAGCTTTTAGCACAACAAATCCACAAGCAAGATGTACGCAACGCAATCTCGGTAATTACTAACACGAACGGAGATAAAATCATCGAACACAAAAATATAATGTACACTTTTAGAGACTACTATAAATCCCTATATACTACTGAGTTTAAAGAAGACAATATAGAATAACACTTTGTTAATATTTCATATTGTTATTAGGAAAAATATCAGGCTTTGGACTTTGCATAGAAAATGTGCATATACAGTACATGTCTGTATGGTGTTGATGTTCAACCTTTAAGTTGTTTTAATAACATAAAGAGAAATATCTAATTTTTTTCACAAATATCAACATCAATTTAAGTACATACTGCCCAGCCCTATTTAGTGTCTGTTTTTGTTTGATGGTTGAAAATAGATAGATAGATTGATGGACAGACACACACACACACTATCGGTAAAAAGTTTTAGAATGCCTCAATGTGTCCACTTTTTTCTTCAAATTTGATCACGTGAAATTCAATGAATGACCTAAAATTGTGAAAAGGTAAGCAGTAAACTGTCTGAGGTTTAAATTTAAAGTTTAGATTAGCAAAAACTGAAAAAAGGAAATTGTTGCTCATCACTGAGACTCTTGAATTGTGCTCCTCCACAACACTTGACATTCAAAACTCCTGCATGCTGTGACAGCAATCAGAGAACATAACGGCTGGACCACTGAGAGCCCATCAGCTTACTGCTGCACTCATCTCTGTCGATGTTTATCTTGGGTCTCTGGTCAGAAACAAATTGTGGACTTGTATGCTGAAAGACTCTTTAATACAAGCTATGCACTTCTTATTTGTGTCATTGTTGTTATTCTGCTTTTTATACCATTATTGTGGCACTGAGGCTAAATGTTTCCAAAGCAGAATTCTCAGTCCTGATCCTGGCCAACCCGTGGAGCTATGCTCCCTCCTGCATATAAGCAGACTGGCAAGCATCTCTTGACTTTAGTGAGGTGCAGTGCTTGGTACTCGATTAAATCTATTTAGAGCTCAATCTAAGAATCTCTCTGCGCACAAACTGAAGTAATCAAAGGAAACACAGAGAAGCACAAACTTCAAACTGAGGATGTCTTCTTTTTATTTTTTTTACTAGCAAAATACCTGCGCTTTGCAGCAGTGAAGTACTGCGTTAAAATTTTTATAGAAGAAAATTAAACCTTTTTAAACTGAGGGAAAATATGCCAATAATTATTTGTTAAGGATCTCTTTGTATACCATGTTGTCAGTTCGGCCCTCCGGTTGTAACATGACCAAGCTGTGCGCTGAGCTGACTCTTTAATCGGTTTCAGTTTCATGGTTTGTTTCAATTACGACAGTATTTGCAGGATTTGTTGTGTTGAAGTGACATTCGGCATCTGTCAAGCATTGTAAGCACACAACAGGCTTCATCGATAAAATCACATCCAGCTTTTGAGAGTTTAAACATTCATAAACATCAAAGTATCCACTACTGAAATCGTCCCCTGTGAATCTAAGATGTTTAAGAGGCATTGGCGGTTGTCGAAAGGTGTAAAATATTTGGCCATTTCGGTACACTTGAAAGCGACAACCGAACAATTCAGCGGCAGCCATCCACTCACATGCAAAACCATAGGTGAAGGGCTTAAGAATTTCACTCTTCTAGTGCTCCTGTGTAGTATAATTATCTCCTGTACCGTCATCAGTCCACACCTTGAACCTGTCCCAGTCATTCAATACATAAGACACAATGTTCCTCCGGATATCAAGAGTGAGTCTGATATGGCCGTGCAATATGTAACAAAGAGAATGGAAAAGGTAGGTGTCATCTCTGGGCATGGAAACCACTTGGTAAGTGACAGTTCTTTGATCGATAGTGATAACCTCGATAGACATGGTAATGGGGGTTGGAATAATAAAGGAAATGGGTACCTGAGAAATGTAAAGTAAGTCAAAAATACCTATACAATAACTATAATTGTAATAAACAAGCAATAAAACAGCGGAGAAGCCGTGGATTAAACAAAAAGGCTGTAGTTATCAGTAGGGAGACGTTAATCCCGTGGCAAAGCAAGGAAGGGAATGTAGAGACCGGAGCGATGGACGGTTTTATATAGGCAGGCAGCCAACAACATGGGAGGCGTTGGGATGGGGGACCCAACACTGCCTCACACAGTGACTGAGCTGCAGGCTATGAACGTATATATGTACGTAAGTAAGATTCAGTTTGCGTTGGGAACCTGTGTACCAAATTTCTTGAAGATGGGCCCATAAGTAACAAAGACTGTTGAAAAGTTCAATATGGTGTGGTAATGCGCGGGTCGCGCCTTACCAAATTTAAGTATGTAGCAGCATTTATATTCGCTATAAGAAAGTGCACTTACCGTTGGTGTGTTCAAGGCGCTGTCGCGGGAATGCGGGGCCGTCTAGCGGGTGAGCGCTGTGAGGCGCGGTGTGTCAGGACACACGTGGGCCCGGTATAATGGCCAGTACGGGCTCCGCCGCATGTGTTCATTTTTACACTCCGGTGTCCTCGCAGCCTGCCTAGTGCAGGCGGTTTAAAGTGCGGCGCGCCTAAAAGAGAAAGCCAGCATTTGATTGATTGAGTCAGAGATGGGGATCCCATTATGTTAGAGAAATGATTTTACTTACTGGTGAGTCAACCGCGGTCGTGCTTGAGCTCAGCATAGCCGTTGGCTGTACCGGAGGGCTTATACGCGCGCGCGACCCGCAGGAGTTTGGTTTTAAATACATAGTTGCTCGGGGCGTGTCGCGGCGTGTGGCGTGAATGCTCTACCGTCTACCGGGATAGGTGCATGAGGTAGACATGTTGGCAGATTGGCCAAGAGTTACCGGCCAACAGGGGTCGTCAGTGGACCTAAGGGCGAGGTAGGAATAAGCACTGCTGAGCTATTTGTAGGAGCAGTTGTAAATTTGGCGACTTTTGCATATATTCTTTTTGTATATAGAGTTATAATCTCCTAGTGATTATTTTTGGTGGAGGTATATATACTTATTTGGTGCTGGGATAGTTTTTGATTTTGGGTTTGGTGCAATTGTTTTATTTTTGTATATACACACACTTGTTTTTGTGCATATTTCTTTCCTTCTGGAGGAACGTCTTGAACCAGGGATAAAAGAAGACAACCTTCATTATTGGAGCATGTGTGTGTAGTTTTTGTAGGAGTGCACTGTTTTTTGTAAATACCCCATATTTTTCCTTTTTGTTTGTTTTTATTTCTTTTTGAAGAGTCAGGGTTGAAGGACTGTGTCTCAAAGCCCACCCGACACTACTACATTTTTTTTGTGTACAGCACTCTTGTAAATAAATTTGCACCATTCACCCTTCAATTTTTGTCTGTGTCTCATCTCTCCATTTGATCCCGTTCGGTTCATGAACTATCAGATGTCCAGAGTGTAGGCTGGGGCCACTTCCCACTACACGGGATATCACATATGGTGGCCAACAGTGGCATCATACCACCAAAATAAGTATGTACATTGGTTTTAGTTAGCGCAGGGAAGCCGCCTACCAAATTTCGTGAAGATGGGGTCAGCCTTCTACCTACACGGGAAGTTGGAAAATTGGTGACGTTGGAAAGTTCAATATGGCGGCCGACAGTGGTGTCATACCATCGAAATAAGTAAGTACATCGGTTTCGATTAGTGCAGGGAAGCCGCCTACCAAATTTCGTGAAGATGGGGCCATAAATAAGAAAGTTCAACATGGCGGATGTTGTCGACCGTTATCGACCGTTATGACCGTTACTTGTAGAATTTCGAAATGAAATCTGTTTAATTTTTGTAAGCTGTAAGGAATGAGCCTGTTAAATTTCAGCTTTCTACCTACATGGGAAGTTGGAGAATTAGTGATGAGTCAGTCAGTGAGGGCTTTGCCTTTTATTAGTATAGACTAGCAAAATACCCGCGCTTCGCAGCGGAGAAGTAGTGTGTTAAAGAAGCAATGAAAAAGAAAAGGAAACATTTTGAAAATAACGTAACATAATTGTCAGTGTAATTGTTTTGTCACTGTTGTGAGTGATGAAATGCAGATGTTCTACCAGACGGTTGTGGCG
Source organism: Polypterus senegalus (assembly GCF_016835505.1). NCBI lineage: Eukaryota > Metazoa > Chordata > Cladistia > Polypteriformes > Polypteridae > Polypterus > Polypterus senegalus. The sequence goes on from NC_053161.1 coordinate 151,566,548, forward strand.
AGTGCCCTCTTCTACGCGGTGGTGTGCTGGGGTGGCAGCATAAAGATGAAAGACGCCTCACGCCTGGACAAACTTGTTAAGAAGGCAGGCTCCATTGTAGGATTAAAGTTGGACAGTTTAACATCTGTGGCAGAGCGACGGGCACTAAGCAAACTCCTGTCAATCATGAAGAATCCACTGCATCCACTGAACAGGATCATCTCCAGGCAGAGGAGTAGCTTCAGTGACAGACTTTTGTCACTGTCCTGCTCCACTGACAGACTGAGGAGATCGTTCCTCCCCCACACTATGCGACTCTTCAATTCCACCCGGGGAAGTAAATGCTAACATTAATTTTATTTTAATTTTTTTCTTTTTTTTTTTTTTCATTTTTATTACTTTATTTAATTTAATATTGTTTCTTTGTATCAGTATACTGCTGCTGGATTATGTGAATTTCCCCTTGGGATTAATAAAGTATCTGATTAGAGACTGATTTTTTATTTACCAAAGTTTTTATTTTTTTCAAACATCAATGTTATCCCCTTCAAAGTAGTTCCCTTGGGCAGCTACACACCGATGGAGACGTTGTTCCCACTATTGGTAGCAGCGCTGGAAGTCTTAAACCGGTATGGTCTTCAGCATGTCCGTTACACTCTTTTGGATGTTTTCTAAAGTCCAGAACTGACGTCCTTTGAGGACATTTTTCAGTTTAGGAAAAAGGAAAAAGTCACACGGACTGAGGTCAGGTGAATAAGGGGGCTGGGGGAACCACAGGAATGCGTTTTTTCGATTGTCCTTCTGCTCTATTGTGAGGTTTCGCATGTGCAAATGTTCAGTCAAAATTTGATGAACGGTAAATCTGTTCAAATTTAATTGTTCACTCAACATTCTTAATGTTAAACGACGGTCTGATCTCACAAGAGTGTTCACATGTTAGATGTTTTCATTGGTTTTTGAAGTTGAAGGCCTCCCTGAAAAAGTTGAGCTCGGGATAAAGAATGTTCCCCATAGGCCTGTTTTAACTTTTCAAACGTCACACTTGCCGATTATCTAAGCTTAACACAAAATTTAATGGCACAACGTTGCTCCAAATTCCGCTGTTCCATTTTGCGTGACGCACAACCAAAAACACAACTTCGCTAATAGCAGTCACAAAAATCACGTAGTTAACGGAAGGAGTTGAAACTCACACTGAGCTATGGGAGGGTACTGATACACGTGCTCTATCAAGGACAACAGCGCAGCTTTGCCAGATCGCTTGCAGTGTTGCCAATCTCATTACTTTTCTGCCACACCTCGTATATATATATATACATATCCATACATATATACATATACACATATACACATATATATATATACACACACATATATACATACATATATATATTTATATATATATATATATATATATATATATATATATATATATATATATATATATACATACATATATACACATACATCCACATATATATACATATATATATACTGCTCAAAAGAATTAAAGGAACACTTTTTAATCAGAGTATAGCATAAAGTCAATGAAACTTATGGGATATTAATCTGGTCAGTTAAGTAGCAGAGGGGGTTGTTATTCAGTTTCAGCTGCTGTGGTGTTAATGAAATTAACAACAGATGCACTAGAGGGGCAACAATGAGATGACCCCCAAAACAGGAATGGTTTAACAGGTGGAGGCCACTGACATTTTTCCCTCCTCATCTTTTCTGGCTGTTTCTTCACTAGTTTTGCATTTGGCTACAGTCAGTGTCACTACTGGTAGCATGAGGCGATACCTGGACCCTACAGAGGTTGCACAGGTGCCCTGTGCTTTTTACAGATGAGAGCAGGTTCACCCTGAGCACGTGACAGAAGTGAAAGGGTCTGGAGAAGCCATGGAGAACATTATGCTGCCTGTAACATCATTCAGCATGAGCAGTTTGGTGGTGGGTTAATGATTGTCTGAGGAGGCATATCCATGGAGGGTCACACAGACCGCTACAGGCTTGACAAAGGCACCTTGGCTGCCATTAGGTATCAGGATGAAATCCTTGGACCCATTGTCAGACCCTATGCTGGTACAGTGGCTCCTGGTGCACGACAATTCCTGGCCTCATGTGGTGAGAGTATGCAGGCAGTTCCTGGAGGATGAAGGAATTGATACCATTGACTGGCCACCACACTTTCCTGACCTAAATCCAATAGAACACCTCTGGGACATTATGTTTTTGTCCATCCAATGCCACCAGGCTGCACCTCAGACTGTCCAGGAGCTCAGTGATGCCCTGGTCCAGATCTGGGAGGAGATCCCCCACACCACCATCTGTCATCTCATTAGAAGCATGCACCGATGTTGTCAGGCATGTATACAAGAACACAGGGGCCATACAAAGTGCTGCGTACAATTTTGAGTTGCTGCAATTAAATTTTGGCAAAATGGACTAGCCTGCCACATAATTTTTTCACTCTGATTTTTGGGGCGTCTTTGAATTCAGGGCTCTGTAGGTTGATCATTTTCATGTCCATCAAACGATTTGGCATCCTTTCGTTCCTAACACATTACCCAGTCTATATCAGTATAGATATCCAGGAGGATTTCTTTTTCCCATTGAGATCTGATGTGTTTTCAAAGTGTTCCTTTAATTTTTGAGCAGTTTATATATATATATATATATATATATATATATATATATATATATATATATATATATATATATATATATATATATATATATATATATATATATATATATATAATATATATACAGTCTTTGGGGTGCAAGCAACTGTTGCTGGGGATGCCAGAATCCATCAAGGAAGAAAAATGAAAAACATTATTTGTACAAAATCTTAATTTATTTATTAATTCTGAAATAATTAAATGGGCAGGCTATTTTGTATCAGTGCAATACGCTGTTTGTTAAAACGGATGACTCCCGCTCTTACGTCCAAGTCTGCCTGGATATTATGAACTATCATATCTGTTCAAGTTCTATTTAAATTTTAAATAGAAGGAATTTTTATTTAGTCGACAGAATATTATTCCGGAATAAATCAACTCAAACCTTAAATAACTTAGAATATTTTGCTCTCCATAAAAATATATCCTGTCTAAATTATACAAGTTAGAAATAAAGCAAACGTTAAAAGAACAAACATTCAAATTTCTTTGCTCTTATGTAATTAAACTTAAATTTTAAATATCCCAAAAGATTTTGCTCTCCATAAAAATATATCCTTTCAAAATTATACAAATTCAAATATGAACACGGTGCATAACAAAACCTGGAAATATAAATGAAATGTGTTCTTTTCAGCAATAACAAATCAAATCATTCAGTTGTCTTTGCTCATATGTCATTTTAGAGCTGGACGCCTGGCATCTTTTTTTGGCAACAGGTTCATTTATGTTTGCTGTGAGGTTCTGTGTTGTGGAGATTCTCAGGATGGATTGCAGGTGCTCATCAGTGAGGCGACTCCTGTGTGCTGTTTTGTTAGTCTTTATCACTGAGAAGAGCTTCTCACACAGATATGTGCTACCAAACATGCACAAGGTTCGAGCCGCATGTAGATGGAGCTGGAGCATTTCTGCGGGAATGGAGTGAATAAACTGTGCGGGCCATGCAGTATCGTACTTTGCCTTCAGTGTGCCATTACACTGCAGCTCAATCACCTCCATCTGAATCTGAACAGGTGCAGTTTCCACATCGACAGCAAATGGGTTGCGAAACAACTCAAAATTCTTTTTTTGTTCTTCAAAGTCACCAAAGCGCCGTGTGAACTCAGTGCACAGTGCGCTCAGTTTATCAGCAAAGTGCGTATTTGGGAACACCGTTGTGCCTACTTCGTTCAACATTACTTGGCAACAGGGAAAGTGGGGCAAGTTGCACTGGTGCATTTAGTCTCCCATAAAAGCAGCTTCACTTGAAATCACTTTGTGATTTTGCACGGGTAAAAACGTCTGCTGAAGTGTCAGATTCTTCTTTAACTCTTCTGCTTTCTGTATCTTGTGCATTGCATTCAGGTCTTTCAGGTTATCTTCATGTTTTGTCTCATAGTGCCGTCGTATTAAATTCTGTAATTACAGCCACATTAGCTCCACAAATGAGACACACAGGTTTACCGGTAATGTCAGTAAACATATACTCAGCCTCCCATCGGTTTTAAAGGCTCTATGTTCAGAATCACCTTTCTCTTTGGCATCGTGTGAGCTAGCTTCGCAATAACTTGCAGCATCATAAGCTAGACTTGATTAACGCGGTAAGTGTTCGGCAAGGCAGCTGAAGCGCTGCATTATGGGATCTGTAGTTTATTGTGTTACCAGCGCTTCATATCCCCGGGCCATTAATAACAATAATATATAAAATGATCTCGCGGGCCGGATATAATTACACGCCGGGCCGGATGTGGCCCGAGGGCCTTGAGTTTGACACATATGGACTAAATAGAACTTGAAAAGATATATTTTTTCAAATGTGATCGCGCAATTCAGATCGAGTTGACGCGCACTACAGTACATCGAGCCCGCGTGCTATTGTGGTTTTGCCTGCGTGCCTCAATAAGTCACCCTCCCCTCGCTCTTACTTTTTTACCGTTCATCTAATGAATACACTGAGTATGGCTTTACCAAAACAATCATTGATCGCGAATAAAGTATCCATTATTCATAAAGAGATATACAGACAGACAGAATGAACAAACTTTATTTGTCCCCAGCGGGAAATTTGGCTTTTTACAGAAAAAAAGAATTCTTTCATTATACAGTTTCTAAATATTTAACTTAAAAAACACACACACACAATGTGTTTAATTATAACATTTCTTGAAAGTGTATTCAGATCCACATTACAAACCGCACTTTGTCGTTTGATGTCAGGCTGTATTGTAAACTTGAAGGCACAACATGGGCGTGTCAGGGAGCTCCTCACTTGTGAACACGTCAGCACAGTTTGAATTGTCACCATTTGTTCCTCCCTTTGTGCGTATTGCAGGTCTCCATTATCTAATAGATGACACTGGGTGTGTGTTTGCTGCTCTGTTATTTAATCCACATCTCACTTGTGAACACATCAGACCACACGCTAGCTTTACGTCTGAGTTTCCCCCTTTATGAAGTGACTACACCTGCACTATCTTAGTGAAGCGTTCCGGGGAGACATTTTTAGGACTCGTCACAGGTATGTAAAGTTGCTCTAAATGGTCACTTTAGTTCATTTAGGTTTGGGCAACACGTAAGGGTGTGTTTTTAACTGACCACACTTGCTCTTTATTTTCCCCCAGGCAGCGTTGGGTAGCCCTGTGAGTTTTTTTTCATACACTTCACTGTCTCTTTGACTGTTCACTTCAAGGTAAAACAGCAAAACATCTTCTTACATTGATTTCTGTTTTACCATCAGTAGATGACAGAATGTCAGAGTTATGAACCCTGAACGTCTTCTAAAGCCACTGTTCCCTCTTTAATTTCTTTCCTGTCTCTTCACTTAAACAGTAAAGAGATTAATTATGTGTCAAATTGTGTAAAATACTTAAAATAAATGTATTCAGCGCTGAAGGCAGAATGCCTTGAAATCAAATTAATTTAACATCAACAATTTCATCCAAGTTTATTTCTTTAAGGTTTTATTGCATTTTCTAAATTAAATATTTTTAAATTAAGCCAAATTATTTTAATCTCCCTGCAACCACTAACTACATCATGCAAATGTGAAAAATGGATGGACGGCTGCATGGACTGACAGTTATCAGATGAATCTTTTATCAGGATGGCTCCTGCCTTGCATTCCCAATGCCAGACCCCGACTCCTTCACCAACATCCACAGTCCCCCCCACCCGTAAACACTGGACGACGTGGATCTTGAATGCTATGTGGCATTTTCGGGATTTGCGCTACTAAAGCAAAGTAAAAACTATGGAACCATGGATTGTAGCAATTCTACAAAGTCTCTGTTCCAAATAGACAGACAGACTGCTGGATTTGTCTGCAGGGGGAAATTTGGCTTTTTATTACATAAGCTCAATAAATAAATATATATTGTTAAACAAACAACAACCCCGTCTCTTCCTTTTATTGATAGGAAATCTTAAGTCTAGTAGGGAAATTCCTTTCATTTTAACCAATACGACAAGGTGGAGCATCATAAGATAATTCACCATTCACTCGAGCAGTGCAGGGTCCACCACGTGCAGTTCAATATTACCAAGCCAAACAAGAGCGAATCCCTTAGATCAGCGTTCCTTAAACTTTTTTTTTTCTCATGATCCAGTCTTTCCCTGCTTAGTGTCTTTGGGACCAAGTCTATGATGACCATCAGTCATGGAGGTGGGCCCCCCCTTGGAGAATCTCAGACAACAGTCATATTGGAACATTGTTGATTGCTCCAACAACCAATGTGAACCCATCGTGAGACACTTCACACGCCATACACAGTTCTTCTCTCATTTAATGCAACTTTAAGTCAAAACCCTGCATAACCCAAAAGGTGGTAACCGGCGACACAAAGTTGAAGTAACTACATCTTAGGTCAGTCACCATCACAAAGGAGTCATATTAATACTTGGGGGTCAACCTGAAAGCATTCTTTAGAAATATTGGCCCATATTGATAGGATAGCATCTTGCAGTTGATGGAAATTTGTGGGATGCACATCCAGGGCACGAAGCTCCCGTTCCACCACATCCCAAAGATGCTCTATTGGGTTGAGATCTGGTGACTGTGGGAGCCATTTTAGTACAGTGAACTCATTGTCATGTTCAAGAAACCAATTTGAAATGATTCGAGCTTTGTGACATGGTGCATTATCCTGCTAGAAGTAGCCATCAGAGGATGGGTACATGGTGGTCATGAAGGGATGGACATGGTCAGAAACGTGGCATTTAAACGATGCCCAAATGGCACTAAGGGGCCTAAAGTGTGCCAAGAAAACATCCCCCACACCATTACACCACCACCACCAGCCTGCACAGTGGTAACAAGGCATGATGGATTCATGTTCTCATTCTGTTTACGCCAAATTCTGACTCTACCATTTGAATGCCTCAACAGAAATCGAGTCTCATCAGACCAGGCAACATTTTTCCAGTCTTCAACTGTCCAATTTTGGTGAGCTCGTGCAAATTGTAGCCTCTTTTTCCTATTCTTATTGGAGATGAGTGGTACCCGGTGGGGTCTTCTGCTGTTGTAGCCCATCCGCCTCAAGGTTGTGCGTGTTGTGGCTTCACAAATGCTTTGCTGCATACCTCGGTTGTAACGAGTGGTTATTTCAGTCAAAGTTGCTCTTCTATCAGCTTGAATCAGTCGGCCCATTCTCCTCTGACCTCTAGCATTAACAAGGCATTTTCGCCCACAGGACTGCCGCATACTGGACTTTTTTACCCTTTTCGAACCATTCTTTGTAAACCCTAGAAATGGTTGTGCGTGAAAATCCCAGTAACTGAGCAGATTGTGAAATACTCAGACCGGCCCGTCTGGCACCAACAACCATGCCACGCTCAAAATTGCTTAAATCACCTTTCTTTCCCATTCTGACATTCAGTTTGGAGTTCAGGAGATTGTCTTGACCAGGACCACACCCCTAAATGCATTGAAGCAACTGCCATGTGATTGGTTGATTAGATAATTGCATTAATGAGAAATTGAATAGGTGTTCCTAATAATCTTTTAGGTGAGTGTATGTACAACTCCACACAGTGCTTGAAGTGAAAACAAACAAATGGCAGCACTGTCTGCTTTTGTCTACTTCTTGATTGGCCTGGCAATGCTGCTCAAATTTAATACAATGTCCTAAGTAAGTTTTCCATGTTGGAGTTTTGACTGCGCTATTATACATATATTACATCAAACTGGGATCTGGGGTTGGAGATTTGTATGCGCTGTTCTAAATATTTAGTGAGGATGTTTGTTTCAGTGGTCCAATGTTTTATTAGATGGACAGCCTGGTAAACGCCTTGATATTCTGCAGTTATTTATCATAACGGATAGTCTGAGTCACCTGGAATGTCTGGCCACTCTAGTAAATGACCGTGATAATGAAATAATGACTCTTTATAAAGTACAGATAATAGAGCTGTCGGCTTGGTTTAGTGTAAAGTAAATCGTACTGACTAAATGTTTATTTGCTTGGTGTACAAATGTTTAAACGCCACGGGGTACTTCATTCAAATGTAGATAACTCATTATTTTCCTTGCTTCTATTTTATATTTTTATGGTTAGTAAGATCAATTAACTTACCTGTTACAAATTAAAGCAGCGGGAGCAGGAAGACTCATGCAACGGTTTCTGTGCGTGCCAAGCTGGACTTGCAGTCCTGCCCTTGTTATCAAGCAACCGATGATAACAACTTCCTACCCTGAGCAGGCAGTGTGTTAGTTTTTCATTGAGGCGTGATGGGGATCTGTTTGCTGTCAATTGTATCTATCATAGGTGAAAAGAGGAAAATATAAAAGTTCATAAGTATGCCACATTACAACAAGACTGTTCCACAAGGGGCTGAGTGGATTCATGCAGACAGATGGACGGAAAGACAGACGTGGCTATCACAACAGGAACATTCTATGGAAATGAAACTAAAATTATGTGACTTGACATATTGTTGACCTGCTAACTGAGGACTTGTGACTTGACTTGGACTTACAAAGTCTCATGTTATATCACCACAGTTATAATTTTTCAAATTGCATTCCTTTAATTTACATTCTATTAATATACTTTTTAAACTTCATGCCTGCATAAAAAATCAGTACCAATCACTGTGATGGAAGGCAAAAGCACTGAGGACTATCAGTTTTGGTAATTCTCGATTTACTGAAGACTACACTGCTAAGAATTGAATGCATGTCTGCGAGACTGGTGGGTCAGAAATCAATGAAATGACAACATCAACTTTAAACTTTATACAGTATGTCATTTTAAAATTCATGAAGACAGTTATGCTTGCTGGAGAGTTGGCCCCAGATACAATAATTAATGTGTCATTGTTCCAACTAATCCATCATGTTCAGCCCATCACCTCCCCTCTTCTCGCCCCATGGGGTGCGAGTGCAACATACAGCACAGTTCTATTCTATATGTCTGCTACACAGGCCTTAGAATGACACTTGTGTGCAGAGACAAGATGGGAATTTTATACATACCAATTAATAATTACTCATCCATCTTTTCTATCCTCAGAAATGACCTCCTGTTTACAACAACAACAACAACAACATTTATTTCTGTAGCATGTTTTCATACAAATGATGAAGCTCAAAGTGCTTTACAGGATGAAGGAAGAGAAAAAAGATAAAATTAGGCAATATTAATTAACATAGAATGAAAGTAAGGTCCGATGGCCAGGGAGGACAGAAAAAACAAACAAACAAAAAAAAAAAACTCCAGATGGCTGGAGAAACAAAAAACAAAATCTGCAGGGGTTCCAAGGCCACAAGACCACCCAGTACCCTCTAGGCATTCTACCTAACATAAATGACCTCAATCAGTCCTCATTGTATTCAGGGTTCACATGGAAGAACTTGATGAAAATAATGGTCATGTGGACTTCTGGCCTTTAATACATCAATTTAGGGACATTATGGTGCTTTGATAAGGTGGTGCACACAGAAAACCAGAAAAAGAACAGAAAAGAAAGTAGGGGTTAGTATGGATTTTGGAGCCACCATGAATTATAATGATAATAATTAAATGCATATACAGAATATCAGGATTAAACTCACAGGAAGCTATAAGAAACCCATTGTGGACGCTAGGGGCGCTGTTGCCCTGTTAAACCCACCAGACAGATGTCCAAGACACACTTATACAAGCACCAAGAAGATTCTTTAATAATTTCTCTGCAATAAATTGCACAAAGAACCGCACACTCCACAATTCTCCAAATCAATAATCAATAATCATAGTAACACAATCCTCCACTCCCAGCAGCTTTGTCACCCTACCTCCCAACTCTGGCTCTCCCTGCTGGGTTTCCCACAGTCCTTTAAATAGTCCTTGACCCAGAAGTATTCCTTCTCTGGGTCAAATGCCACATCCTCCTTCCTCAAGTATACCAGAAGTACTGTGGGTTTCCGTCCTCGTGACTCTGAAGTACTTCCAGGTAGGTGTAACAATAATAGTCCCCAGGTTCTTGGTGAGCTCCCCCTGGCGGCACCCCCGGCATCCAACAGGGCTGAAGAAACAGACTCCATGTCCCATGCTGCCCTGAGGGAATCCAGGGAACCATTTCTGTCCAGGGAAGCTGCCATCTAGTATCCCGGGGGATGCAGTGCCATAAAAAGGCTGTTTTTTTCTTCTTTTCTCTGTTGAGGGACGTCCCTCAAACCATGTTAAAATATTGGGTTTTTAGCAGTTCCACTGTATTAGCCTGGCGAATTTGTATCAGTAAGTTATTACAGATTTTAAGTGCATAACAGCAGAAGGCCGCCTCACCATTTCTTTTAAGTTTATCCATCAATCCAGTTTCTAACCTGCTGAATCCGAATACAGGGTCACGGGGGTCTGCTGGAGCCAATCCCAGCCAACACAGGGCACAAGGCAAGAACCAATCCTGGGCAGGGTGCCAACCCACCACAGGACACACACAAACACACACCAAGCACACACTAGGGCCAATTTAGAATCGCCAATCCACCTAACCTGCATGTCTTTGGATTGTGGGAGGAAACCGGAGCGCCCGGAGGAAACCCACGCAGACACAGCGAGAACATGCAAACTCCACACATGGAGGATCCGGGAAGCGAAACCCAGGTCTCCTTACTGCGAGGCAGCAGCGCTACCACTGCGCCACCGTGCCGCCCTCTTTTAAGTTTAGCTCTTGGAATTATAAGCAGACCCTCATTTACAGATCTAAAGTTACAATTTGGAGTGTAAGGTGTAAGACATTCTGAAATATAGCATGGAGTGAGATTATTTAAGGCTTTGTAAACCATAAGCAGTATTTTAAAGTCAATTGTAAATGGCACAGGTAACCAACATAGTGACATCAGAACTGGAGAGATCTGCTCGGATTTTCTTTTCCTAGTTAAGATTCTAGCAGCTGCATTCTGTACTCATTGCAGTCGATTGATATCTTTTTTTGTTAGTCCTGAGAGGAGTGCATTACAGTTATCTAGCCATCTGAAAACAAAAGCGTGAAGTAATTTTTCAGCATCTTGCAATTTTATAAGAGGTCTAACTTTTTGCTATATTTCCTAAGCGAAAAAATGCTGTGCTAGTGGTCTGATTAATATGTGATTTAAAATTCGGGCCAGAGTCAATAGTTACCCTTAAATTCTTTACTTTTTAATCCTAATGGATCCTAAGGGACGTTTACAAGTTGCTCTATGCAAAGCTTACTTACTCAGTGAGATTATGAGCATCTCATATATAAACAGTTCTAAAAACAAAGAGTAAATAATGAGCAGAGGTCTAAGCCAGGATGATTAGATGTGCATCACTCTAGAGAAATCACAAAAGCAGACATTCAGTCAGAATTCCATTACTGAATGCTTTAACTAATATATCACGTTACAGGGAAGCTGCACAGAGGATCTCAACTCTTTATTGGGAGCCACAATGGTGGAACATAGAGATCTACATCTAGTATGTCCTTGTCCTGTTGAATAAAAAGTCCACACTCTGAATACTCAAACACACCGATACATGTAATGTCAGTCATTTTCCAAACTGCTATATCCTAACACAGGGGTCTCCTGGAGCCAATCTCAGCCAGCACAGGGCGCAAGGCAGGAACAAATCCCGGGCAGGGCGCCAGCCCACCGCAGGGCACACACACCCTCACACGAAACACACACTAGGGACAATTTAGGATCGCCAATACACCTAAACTACAGGTCTTTGGACTGTAGCAGGAAACTGGATCACCCAGAGGGAAACCTCGCAGACACGGGGAGAACATGCACTCCACGCAGGGAGGACCTGGGAAGCGAACCCAGGTCTCCTTACTGTGAGGCAGCAACGCTACCCACTGCACCACCATGCTGCCCTACATGTAATGTTCTTCTTGTAATAAAAACAAAGCTGCGCTTGACCATTCTTTTGATGAGCAGAAAACATGCATTTCCCACCTATAGGAGGAGAGAGAGAGAGAGAGAGAGAAGAGAGAGAGAGAAATAAGAAATAAATAATGAGAAAAGAATATTAACTTACAAAAAATACGCACTGATTGGTGATGCCACGTCTGCTGTGACCAAACGTCTTCTCTTGTCAGACATGGTCCACCGCTCTTCCCAATGATTTCATCTCATAGTCTGATTTTGCTCAGAGCATATTCAAGCTAAAAACAAATCTAAAAAACATAAACATAATTTTGTTGTAGCACATATGACCATTTCACGGTGACTCTCTAGGAAACCTGTTTTCACTGTCCATGAAGATTCGTAAGACAGAAGATTTTCAGCTTTTGTCAAACTCTCACAATGCGTTCCACAATGGTTTGGTTAAAAAAACAGGACAGGACTATGAAGATGAGTTTAACATCTTTCTCTTTGAGCAGACAGTCGACATAATGTTAAATTTTGGATTTTCTTTCATTTACTGTCATGAAGTTAATTTACCTGTGTGAAGGGAAGACAATGCTTCACCAACTTTGACTTCTACATTTTCTGTCAGCCTGTTGTAGAAGCAATCTTCAGTTGTCCCTACATATAAAGATGTTGAAGAAAAATAACAGAGTGGCAAACTCTGGCTACTGTTTCAGATACATCATTCAAAAGCACACTTCAAAATGGCAGACTTAACAGGACCCCTTGTGAGTCACATTCCCCAAGGACAGCTGGACCGAGACACCTCAAACTGATGTTTTTGATCTCAGAAATTTTCCGACCCATTCTCAGCTGCACTTCAACTTGTCTTTCCGTTATTGTGCTCTTAAATGATGCTCCTCATCATGAACACATGCGTAGTGGCAACCATATTATTAAAGAAGTCGATGTTTTTCCTCATCTTTGCAAGTAGCTTCTCTCTATCTTGACTGTTCGAGTGCCCCTGCAAGTCAGGAATAAGGTGGGTTCTCCCTTTGGTCTTTTGTATAGCTTTCATGAAGCTGATCATATAGGAGATGCTGATCTTCTGAATGGGCGGTGTGGTGGCGCAGTGGTAGCGCTGCTGCCTTGCAGTTAGGAGACCCAGGTTCGCTTCCCGGGTCTTCCCTGCGTGGAGTTTTCATGTTCTTCCCGTGTCTGCATGGGTTTCCTCCCAAAGACATGGTGGATCGGCGATTTTGAATTGGCCCTTTGTGTGTTTCCTTTGGTGGGTTGGCACCCTGCCCAGGATTGGTTCCTGCCTTGTGCCCTGTGTTGGCTGGGATTGGCTCCAGCAGACCCCCGTGACCCTATGTTCGGATTCAGTGGGTTGGAAAATGGATGGAAGGATGATCTTCTGAACCAGTAACAGGGAGACCAAACTGCTTTCTAATTTTTTCATACTCAAGTGGCCATGGAAGGAAACCCACAGTCTTGCTGTTGCTGCAGCAGGAATAGTTTCAGGTGCTGGTGCTGCAGCTCTTCACTCATTAAGTTGGAAAGGACTCTGCTCTGGGCACCTCAAACTGGCATAACCTCTTGCAAAGTCATAAAGTGCGATCTTAGGCAAGTGCCTTCAGGACAGCTGCAAGTCTACAAAATCTCACGGGCTCTCGGAGCGTAGATGGAGCTTTAGACTGTAAACAAACCATAACAGACCATCCACCGAAAAAAGGAAACCAATTGCAGGACTATTGTTTAAAAAATGTATTTCAATAAAATGTAAGAATAATAAGGTACTTACTAGAGGCATCCCAGATTCTTTCAAATTTGTGATCACACGTATCTCTGCTCATCATCTCCTTTTGGAGCCTAATGACCTCATCATACATCAATGCACTCATTGCAGAGTTTGCGAACAGAGGAAAGATAGACATTATCGTTAGGACCAGCAGCATATTGTGAATAATATGAGTCTAAAAACCTGCACAAATGTTCTCAATCACCTTTTGCTTCAGCAGCTCATTGATGAGTCGATTTCCACCGACAGAGCGAAGTTCTTTCTCAGAAGAGGACTGCACTTCTGAACGTTTCTTAAATTCTATATTTCCTGGTGTGTTTTCCTATCCAAGCTGCCCAGTTTTCATAAGTGGGCGCTACTGCTTATGGATTCTAGGCCCCGGCCTACAAAACAAGACATAACACTTCCAGATTATACAAATGTGGAACAAAAGACCTGAAGTATTAAGGGTGACATTTGTGCTCACGTCCTGTGAAGCCTCTTGCAGTCGTCGCTAACTGCACCGAATCCCAGAACTCCCTGATGTTGTGCTCTCCTTTGAAGTCTCGGGAAGATTCCTTCAAATCATAAACTGCAATGCAATACAACAAGAGCAATAAGACATACTCATATTTACAAAATTAAGGATATTAAATCTTTTAACTAAGGCTTTTCACTGAAATCTCAGAGAATCTCACTTTCATACGGCATGTCATCTAAATAGTGTCACACGTACACAGCATGGTGAAATTACTACTTGAATATCTGACCAACATGCAGATTGACAACATATTGATTTGGAAAATTTTTACACTGGATGCCCTTCCTAATGTAATTCTCCCCATGTATCCGGGCTTGGGACCGGCATAAAGAAACACACTGGTTTGTGTGTCTACTGATATAATTCCTCATATTTACAAAGATATCATGATTTTAGCCCCCAGTATGTTCGCTCACTTGGATCTTTAACGGTCTTTAAGGCATTAGACCTGTGTGTTTAAATAGAATGGAGCTGACACTCTTTAATTTGTGAGGCTGCCATGCATACGGACAGAAGCCCAACTCACCTGCCCACCATGTCAGAGGTGAACACAAAGCTATCAGCTCAAAGTGATTCAGTCACTGAAACTGTGCAGCCCATTGCACCATTCCTGGAATCGATGCTGTTTGTTACAGTTTTGACACCCTTTGACATATGTTGAGACATCTGTAAACAGAATAAATGGAAAGCATTGGATTGTATAGACATCTTGAAAGTGACCTGTGGGTAAAATCAATGCACGTGCTTTCTATCACACCTTTCACTGTCAACAGTCTCACTTTTCTTGTTAATAATAATGGTGGTCCTAGTTTTGGATGGTCTGTGCAGTATTTCCATTCTGTTTCAAAAGGTTACTCCTTCAGATACTTTGGTATTGTTAACTCCTTGGGAAGGTTCACATTAAAGATAATTAATCTCCTGTTTCAGTTGTGCTTTGCGGTAGGACAGCTACCATGTAAAGGAGAGGGAACAGGGGATGAGTGGCTGATAGTTGCTTTCAGAGGGGCTCTGAACAACTCTTTGGCTGTTTGAAAAAGGTGACACTTACTTATGAGGACAAGACAAGTTTTGAACAGGTGCAGTGCCGCGTGTTGGAAAGTGTTTTACATTTTCCAATAACCCTTCAAAGCTGACTGCTATATTTAAGTTCCGGCTCAAAGACTGAGATATACATCAGCACGTCTGAAGAATCAGAGAGCTCAACAGATAAAGGATTTATTTTTATTTCTTGCGCTGCACTGTCTTCTAAGTCATTCCTGTTTTGTCTCACCTAACCATTTGATGACTGCCATCTCTGTCAGTGTGGCTTCCTGGAGACATTCCTGTTGGGCACTGGAGTCACAGTACTGAACTGATCAGATGAGTTCACAGTGGACAGAAAACAACTCACCCCTTACAGCTAGCAGATGACACTGGTGACACTCCTGCAGCTCTCACACTGTCCTCAGTCTGGCACTCTCCCCATCCATTCCAGGCATTTCTAACTGCCCAAATGCCATCTTTTTGGTCAATGGAAACACTGGGCAAGTGGCATGTCTCACTTTTGTCTGATTTTGCATGTGTGCTATGAGTCTTCTGAATGTGAATTTTATTATTTTTTAAAACATAAGGAAGAGTTACAATGAAGGAACAGAACAATTGTTAACCCGCTTCCTTCTGAGGTTCAGCCACAGTCAATGGGTTTGGGTCATCAGGGCTTTTATGTTGAGAATTTCAGTGTTTAACAAAGTCACATCGTTAGGGTCTATGCGCACAAGTAGCAATGATAGTGAGATTGTTTTCTGCAATCCAAACTGTACAAACATATTTGAAAGGCTGGAAACAGAAAATTACAGTCACTACCTCTCTTAACAGAAATTGACATATTTTCTAAATTAAGATAAAAAAATTTCTACTTATACTTGTGTGTGGTGTTGCTTTTTAGTGTGCCCCTCAAAATGCAGTTGTGCCTGTGAAGTTTCCAGGAATGTCCTTGCCCACCAAACACAATGGACAGTGATAAAGACTGGGGCACAGTTGGTGTTTGTCCAATTTTGATGACATAATGGCCTATCTTTCTGATAATCTTCATCACTGTTTTCTTGAAGTAAGCACAAATGAAGCCCGCTATATGTTTCTGCATCTTCAACCAGCAATGCAGTAATTTTCTCTTGTCCAGTTACTTTTTTGGAGAACACATTATTTTGTTTTTTATAATGTCCTTTATTTCTTTAAAGGTAATTTTTAAAGATACCTTAATTTCTTCAATACACATGGTATTATTTTTCACCAATATCGCAAGGTTATCAGCTGTTTCATTCATTCTTCTTGTTACACCTTCTTCTGCTTCTGATGTACTTGCCTGTACCGAGTGATGCGTGTTGTAAAAATATCCACGTTCATATAAATCGGGCGTGTCGTAAAAGTAATTTTCGGTAAGCAGAGAACGCATGCGCAAGGCAAAAAGGCTCGGCACTCGTAAAATAAGAAGCGCGGATCGGGAAGTGTCTTCGCATTCTGATCAGCGGAGCGGAGCTGAGCTGCGGAGGTCTTTCACAGATAGACTCTCTTCGGCTGGCACTTGAGTGGCTGATAATCGTCGCCCACAGCAGTTCGTGAATAGGTATGTACTTTAAGATATTTGAAAATGGGGCAAACACAGAAAAAAGAAAAAATCGGTCAGCGCAGAAGTCTAGAAGTATACAAAAACTTAGGTGAAAGAAACCGAAGCGCACGCGAGTGCAATGTTTGCATGGAGCTCGATACCTTGCTCATGGATCCGTAGGTGTCTGCACATAGTGAGTCGATCGGTGAGGGGACACGGGGTTTGTGGGTTTTAGTCTTTTTAATCTCTTCACGGACGGTCTCTGCACTGAGTGTCTACTAAGTGCCAGTTGTAATGACGGCACCCAAGTGTGTGTGTGCCTTCCAATGCTGAAAGTAAAGAAAAAAAACGCTGCCGCTGAAGACTGGTTGATCCAGTCGTCTTTAACCTCTTTAACGTTGTCCCCGAGAAAGCGATTTCTCGTAGTGATAGCATTTTAGATTATAGTTCTAGTGACAGTGAAGCATAGGAAGGTGACGATTCTTCATAAACTGTAAACTCTGACGCCATTTCGGAATGTGCGTGGTGTGACAAGAGTACGGGGCAACTCTCAAAGTTGCCATTCACTGATCTCCAAGGCAGGCTTATCAAGTATTGATGAGCCCTTAAAGAATTTCAGTCCGTTCATAAGTGACGGCATGTTAGCTGATCGTGAGTGAGACAAAACGTTTAGAAAATCAACGCTATTATGAGCAGAATGTTGTCGTTGTTGACAAATCTTTTCTAGTTTGAAGAGCTCGATTGACAGTGAAGTGACACAAACTGGACTGGACATTACTGAGTCGACCCCCTCTCTGCTTTCTGAACAGCAGGTAAAGTTTATTGGTAGCTGGGCAAAAGTCCACTGAGTCTGCTGCAACCGTAAACAAAACTAAACCTATTGATGTGCTTTTATTTTTATTTTTTTACATTTATTTTTTCTGTTTTTAATTTTGTTTCAATTTTCTTAATTTTGCCTTGACGTCTGAAAAATACCTGATACTGTGAAAACAACTTGGTGTTAGTATAACGGTTTATTTATTTATCTCTGTTTGTTAGGTAATTGGTATATTCTCACAGGGAAAAGGGGCACATGCATTTGTCTGCGCTCTCGGTTTAGTAATGGCCTCTGTGAGTGGAGTTTTGTTTTTTCTTTTGGCTCCTTATAGTATTTCAATGGATTATTTTTGTATTTAAGTGTAAATATCTTTTGTATTACAGAACATGCAGATGATGATAACCTGTAAACCTTCTGTTATGTTTAATACTTTTATGTTTTATAAAAAAAGAGTTAAATTAGATTATTAAGATACAATTTTACAGAAGCTCAAAAATAAATAAATAAATAAATATGATAAAAAAAAACAAACAGAAATCCTCCCAACACACATAAAAACATCTTCTTTGTTTAACAAAGAGATGCTTGTAAGTGGCAGTATAAGTTGAAGTCAGAGCAGCTCGCATAGCGCCGCAACTTTATATTTAAAGGCATTCATATTTGGATAGAGCAGTGTGTCCATAAAAGATACTTGATTCCTTCTTTGAAGTCCTCGGTATTAAGAATGAGTCATCATAAACATGTTAGCACAGAGTGAGTCATTTCTGTTTCTGAGTCAGCCTGGATGATGTAACCTTTTTCCTGCGCAGTAACGTGGACGAATTCAGACCGCAATTCAATGCCTGGATCACACATTTACTACTAATTGTACTGCACTAATCTTTTCATCACTGCGCATTCACAAAAATCTCCAGCCCCCCTCCTACTTTTTCCACTCAGTCTTATCAAACCCGTCCAGCATTAAAATGTCTTCTGAACTGAACAGTGTATGCCGGCTCTCCGCAGTATCCAAGTATCACAGTTCCTGAGCTCGCTGTAACTCGATCACTCACTTTAATCCTCGCTCCTGATCTTTCGTCTCCAGACGACCTTGTAACTTTGTACTCTTCCTCCGGTTATTCGCCTTGTTGTCCTTTTCATTTACGGACGAGCGGCTCTTTCGGCAGGGTGTAACTGTGGGGCTCTGTAGGCGGCGGTGACTGCAGTGCTACCAGGTGAATACGGGAATGTTTTAAAACATCCCACTTTACATTTTTTGAGTGTTTTATATTCTCTGATGTTATAGACGTAGGCAGTCATCAGATCTGTTCCGCTCACCGTGTGACATTTCTCAAGTTCGCAGCTTGTCTGAGAGGCAGTTGAGGTGGGCCGGTGCGCGGGTCTGCATTGACAGCAGCATCTCTTCAGTTTAGTTTAAAACTTCAACAAACCAGAGGCCAAATCTTAAAATTACTAATTACTAACATTAATGAAGTACATTAAAACCATTAATAATTCTAAATAAATTTTGATAGGACAACATGGCCCGAAGTTGAGTTCTCTAATGGCCCCTGCGAGATCATGCAGGTGATGAGACCCTGTAAGCATTTTGTATTTCAGAGAAATAAAGAATTACAGACGTGTTGGACGAACTCCGTTTAGTGTCCTCTGATCGCACATAAACCGCAACGCAGAGATGGAGGTTACACCACAGTAATGTTTTCTCATTTTTTGACTCCCTGCACTCTCCATGTGTCTCTTTCAAATCAGATAGTTGAAGGCTCAGACTGTCTTTGTTTTTCAGATCTGACACGGCATACTGTGCTCTGGCGACTGTCAGTTCGCTTCCCAGGTCCTCCCTGCATGGAGTTTGCATGTTCTCCCCGTGTCTGCGTGGGGAGTTCTCCGGGGACTCCGGTTTCCTCCCACAGTACAAAAACATGCAGGTTAGTTGCATTGGCGATCCTAAATTGTCCCTAGTGTATGCTTGGTTTGTGGGTATGTCTGCCCTGAGGTGGCGCCCTGCCCGGGGTTGTTTTCCTGCCTATATAGTAAATATAATCTCTTTCACATTCACTGTATGATATATGGCACTGACAGTGGCGCTGTCTCTGTTACACCAAATTACAGAGAAACAAAAAGATACTTTATTAACACCTGGGTAGGGGGATTCATTTGCAGTATAGAACATAAAGTAATAGTTTATAGCAGTAAAAGCAAAAGGCAAGAGCTAAAAGTGTCATGGAATGTGAATTGCTGCCAAAAAAATATTGACCGTATGATTAATGAAAAGGATGAAGACAGGCATGAAGGGAGAAAGAATAATCCAGTTTGATGAGCGTGAAAAGCAGCCAGGCATACAACAACAAGAACTTGGATTTGTTTCACACATCTTCATACAAAACCTACTCATGATGGCCCTGGATTTTATTGTCATCCTCTTTTCTGTCGTGGTCTTCAGTGAATTCATGGTTAGTGTTGTAGTGCAGCTCACCTTGCTGATTTGTTAATTCAAGTATTTGTTGGTACTCCATCACCAGACCACCACAGAGGG
This sequence comes from Polypterus senegalus, assembly GCF_016835505.1. Taxonomy (NCBI): domain Eukaryota; kingdom Metazoa; phylum Chordata; class Cladistia; order Polypteriformes; family Polypteridae; genus Polypterus; species Polypterus senegalus. The sequence continues at coordinate 151,586,740 of NC_053161.1, forward strand.
CAATACAACGAGCACTAAAGATTAGTAGAACATCTCAGCATCTCCAGCAGCCTGTCACACACATTAGAGGACCAGAATATTCTTATAAAGTGACATTTAGTCACACAGGACTGTGCTGTCCATCCCTTCTCGTCTACTGTTCAGGTTGACCCCCAAGTATTAATATCACTCCTTTGTGATGGTGACTGGTGCAGGCGTAGTCACTTCATAAAGGGAGAAACTCAGACATAAACCTAGCGTGTGGTCTGATGTGTTCATAATTGAGATGTGGATGAAATACCAGAGCAGCAAACACACACTCAGCGTCATCTATTAGATTATGGAGACCTGCAATACACACAAAAGGTGGAACAAATGGTGACAATTCAAACTGTGCTGACGGGTTCAGAAGTGAGGAGCTCCCTGACACAGCCATGTTGTGCCTTCAAATTTACAATACAGTCTGACACCAGACGACAAAGTGCGGTTTGTAATGTGGATCTGAATACACTTTCAAGAAATATTATAATTAAATACATGCTCTGTTTTTTATAGAAAAAATGTTAAATATTTAGGAACTCTCCAATGAAGTCAAACTTTCCCTGTTCTGTCTGTCTCTCACTCTATCCATTTATATATACAGTGCCTATCTATCTATCTATCTATCTATCTATCTATCTATCTATCTATCTATCTATCTATCTATTTATCTATCTATCTATTTATCTATCTATCTATCTATCTATCTATCTATCTATCTATCTATCTATCTATCTATCTATCTATCTATCTATCTATCTATCTATCTATCTATATTTGAAGGATTGGCCAGACACCCGATGGAGTGAGTGTTTAAATGACGGTATTGTAACTGCTCCTGCATGGAGGGCGCTATATAAACCCCCCACAGACAAAAGAGCCAGATATTTACATTGAAGGATGTTACATGGAGCAGTCGCCACAAATTCTTTATTTACTGTGATTGGGTCCAGTGAGACAGATGACTGTGCTTTCTGTGATGAAAAACAGTTTTTATTATTTTTTTTTTTTGCTTTTTTGTTACAGGTTAGTTTATTTACATTTATTGATTTTTTTTTTAGATATATTGAATTGGAGTTTATGATATTTTTTTTCGTTTAATCGTATGCAAGACTCTTAAAAACAGATGCTTACTTGGCAATTATTTGCTTGGACAGGCAAAGCTAGCAATCCTGAAAATCTGGAGGAATAAAAATAAAAACACACTAATGAGTGACATTTAACTCACGCTTAAAGTGCTGGTAAAAAGCTGACTGAAAGTGAAGTTTGCTTATTATAAACTCATTAATGATATCATCACGTTTAATAGTGTTTGGGCAGTGAGGGGAGTGTGGTGTTCTGTTGATGAGGGGGGGATTGGAAATGAAGGTGGGATTTCAGTAGCCGAGGGGATTTGTGATTCCAGTGTTTAACTGATGTCATTGACAGCTTTGTGTAATACAATTCCTCCTTCATATTTTAGTTTCCTATATATTTTAATGATTAAAGAAAAACAGTGATGCATGTCCCGTTTAGAATTTTTTTTGTTTCTGGATGTTTTAATTGTTATAGTATTGTTGTGTAAAGTAAGAAAAATTTTGTTAATCCGTGAGGGGATAAGATGTGTGTACAAAATTCACTTGAAGAAAGAGAGAACGTATATGAATAATATCTGAACTGTACACCTGATTGAAACATTGATACTCTGTATTCTGTTTGTTAGTTAGTTGAATAAAGTTTGTTTAAAATAAATCTCTTCTCAAATCTTATCAAGTGTTATTAGTTTCTCTAACCAAACTCAATCTGTGACCCCTGGTAGTTGCAGATCACGTAGCTGAACTCGTCTCACAGCTAAATGATTCAAGATGGCTCTAAAGACACGACAGGTGGTCTTCTGTCCATAGATAGATAGATAGATAGATAGATAGATAGATAGATAGATAGATAGATAGATAGATAGATAGATAGATAGATAGATAGATAGATAGATGGATACTTTATTAATCCCAAGGGGAAATTCACATAATCCAGCAGCAGTATACTGATACAAAGAAACAATATTAAATTAAATAGTAATAAAAATGAAAAAAATTAAAATAAAATTAATGTTCGCATTTACTCCCCCGGGTGGAACTGAAGAGTCGCATAGTGTGGGGGAGGAACGATCTCCTCAGTCTGTCAGTGGAGCAGGACAGTGACAAAAGTCTGTCACTGAAGCTACTCCTCTGTCTGGAGATGACACAGTTAAGTGGATGCAGTGGATTATTCATGATTGACAGGAGTTTGCTTAATGCCCGTCGCTCTGCCACAGATGTTAAACTGTCCAACTTTAATCCTACAATACAGCCTGCCTTCTTAACAAGTTTGTCCAGGCGTGAGGCGTCTTTCATCTTTATGCTGCCACCCCAGCACCCACCGCGTAGAAGAGGGCACTCGCCACAACCGTCTGGTAGAACATCTGCAGCATCTTACTGCAGATGTTGAAGGATGCCAACCTTCTCAGAAAGTATAGTCTGCTCTGACCTTTCTTACATAGAGCATCAATATTGGTAGTCCAGTCCAATTTGTCATCCAACTGCACTCCCAGATATTTAAAGGTCTGCACCCTCTGCACACAGTCACCTCTGATGATCACATGGTCCATGAGGGGCCTGGGCCTCCTAAAATCCACCACCAGCTCCATGGTCTTGCTGGTGTTAAGGTGTAAGTGGTTTGAGTCACACCATTTAATAAAGTCTTTGATTAACTTTCTGTACTCATCCTCCTGCCCACACCTGATGCAGCCCACAATAGCAGTGTCATCAGCGAACTTTTGCACGTGGCAGGACTCCGAGTCGTATTGGAAGTCTGATGTATATAGATTGAACAGGACCGGAGAAAGTACAGTCCCCTGCGGCACCCCTGTATTGCTGAACACAATGTCAGACCTGCAGTTCCCAAGACGCACATATTGAGGTCTGTCTGTAAGATAGTCCACAATCCATGCCACCAGTCAGCTTGTCTCTAAGGAGCAGAGGTTGGATGGTGTTGAAGGCGTTAGAGAAGTCCAAAAACATAATTCTTACAGCACCACTGCCTCTGTCCAGGTGGGAGAGGGATCGGTGTAGCATGTAGATGATGGCATCCTCCGCTCCCACCTTCTCCTGGTATGCGAACTGCAGAGGGTCGAGGGTGTGGCAGACCTGTGGCCTCAGGTGGTGAAGCAGCAGCCGCTCCATGGTCTTCATCAGATGTGACGTCAGAGCAACAGGCCGGAAGTCATTCAGCTCACTAGGACGTGATACCTTTGGGACAGGAGTGATACAAGATGTTTTCCAAAGACTTGGAATTCTCCCCTGTTCCAGGCTTAGGTTGAAGATGCGCTGTAGAGGACTCCCCAGTTCCAACACACAGGCCTTCAGCAGTCGTGGTGATACACCATCTGCACCTGCTGCTTTGCTGGCACAAAGTCTTTTCAGCTCTCTGCTCACATGGGCTGCTGTAATTGTGGGTGGGGATGTCTCACCTATGCTGGTATCAGCAGAAGGATGGTTGGAGGATGCAGTACTCCGAGGTGAGAGTGGGTTACTGTGATCAAACCTCTTAAAGAAGTTGTTCATTTGGTTTGCTCTCTCCACGTCTGTCTCGATGGCGGCACCCCGCTTCGAGCTGCAGCCAGTGATAATCTTCATCCCATCCCACACTTCCTTCATGCTGTTGTTCTGCTCCAGCTTTCTCCTGTACTGCTCTTTCGCCTCCCTGAGCTGGACTCAGAATTCCTTCTGCACGCACTTGAGCTCATGCTTATCACCACCTTACTGGTGTTTTAATTGCCAACAGGTTTAAATGAAGGAGATTGTGCTTCATTAATTAGTTGAAGGTTTTGTGACTTTTAGATTTATCTAATCATTCTTTACTATTTAGCTCATCGTACTGAATGTGTTTTACGCTGCATGTCATGAGAGACTAGTTAGTAAAATAGAAGATTTGAGACTCCAGAGCTCAGTGCATGGCGGAGTACAGAATTGGTTACAGATTTCATCCTGGACAAGATTTAGATTTGGGCTGATGGATGTCAGATAAAGTTAAATGTGAAGACAGGAATAATGAAGCAAAAAAGTTAAATATAATTGATTATAAAGTAAGGGGCCTGCAGGTTTACAGTTTATGTTATTAGAAAGTCTTGGATGTCGAGCTGAACTTAGCTCAGTCCACAACCAGACAGTCCACTCAGTCTAATCAATAAAGTCTGATAGGATTTTATGTTATTTAGCACTCACACTGTATGAGGTCAACGTAAACTGAATGTCACTCTGTCAAACGCCACTCCTGGGACCGTGCATTCAGTTTTAGTCATCATATTGTAAAGAGCCGCACATAAAAACAACAAAGAAAGTGAAGTCAGGCAGTGCCAGTGAGCAGTGAGCCATGAGACAAGATCAGAGGAGTTGGCTGAGGTGTGTTCAGTGCTTTGTTGGTGTATTTTAAATGTATTCTACTTTCTTCTTTCTTCTTACAAAGGAAGAAAAGGGAGACTTCATAATAAACGTGTGATATGGAGGACAAAGGCCCAGTTACCCAGGAGCCTCCTAAGATGGTCTGTGAAAAGGAAGAGGTGAGCAATGAGGAGGAAGAGAAGAGTCACACACAACACATGGGCTGCCATTTCATGACTAACTTGGAGAGAAGAAGTGTGGACATCAAGAAAGAGGACTGTGAATGGGAATATGTGCCATTTTCTCAGGACTGTCCTACCATTAAGGAGGAGGACTGTGAATGGGAATATTTGTCCTTTTCTCAGGACTGCCCTACCATTAAGGAGGAGGACTGCAAATATGAGCCAACATTTGAGAGCAGTGACATGCAGGGAACTGAAATGGTTAGCAGTGTGAAAAAAGAAGAAGTAAAATGGGAGTTTGTGTCTCAGCACGAGTGTTCAGATGTCACAGGATCAGACATCACTCTGAAGAGTCAGCACACCCTACAGCGTCACTCTGTCCTCGTGAAGTCCGAGTGTTTGGAGTCTGACATGACCAGGATTAAGAAAGAATTAAGTTCCTGTCCTTCTGGAGAAGGTAAGAGTCAAATACAAACACCATGTTAGGTCTGCAGCTTGGGGGAGTTACAGGAATGGTGCTGTCCTGCTTTTTCACTGAATTTGGATTTATTGAATTCTGTGCTGAAATGTTACAGATTTCTAATCACTTCATAACATAATGGCTTATTTTAAACTAAACAAATCATGTAGTCCAGTCAGAAAGAGAGGTAAAGGAAATAGAAACTGGTGAGGCACAGCAGATGAATTGATGTTGAACATTATGAGCAAACTGATTACATGAGCTGAGAGGTTTTATACATTCAGAAAAATTCTGTGGAGCAAATAAATAGAAAAACAATGTCATACGGCACTGGCGAAAAACTTGAGTTCAGAGAGGACATCAATAGGCCAGTGTGGTACAGAAAAATCACCGCCAGTCAGATAAAGCAGCGTAGATGGGTACTGTGAAACAGCAGGTTATAAGGAAGAGAGTGGCGTAAGATACTTATTTAAAGTTAAAAGACAGGGAAGTAGGCATCACATGAAAAGAGTGTGGTTTAAATTATATTGTAGAACTAAGAGTATCACTGTATATGCTGTTAATGAGGGAATCCTGCATAGGTCTCCTTAAGACAAGTGTCTGACTGTCACTCAGAATGATAAGACTGCACCAGAAATATTACATGTAAAATAATAATAATAATAATAATAATAATAATAATAATAATAATAATGTCATGAATAGCTGGGGTCCTTCTCTGCCGTATTCTCCCAGCCTCCCTTTGTTCTTGATCCCATTTTCTGTCCCCCATGTTCTGTCTTATCCTGTACTTTGGTTCCCTCTTGTCACTCGTGTTTGTTGTTTAGTGATGGTGGTGTTGCTGCCATCAGGGGTTGTCTCTGTTGAAATGTTTTGTGGTCAGCCATTGCTTTTGAGTTACTGTAGCAGGTTTGGGGTGTAACAAGGCTTGCTGTTGGCCTTTACCTATTAACTTTTATAAGTGCATCTAATTAGTACATCATTGAAGGTGTTACTTACACAAATCAGTAGTGAACTTCAAAATGCCATAAAAATAAGAAGACGTCCTCAGTTTGAAGTTGTGCTCACTGTGTTTTCTTTGATTTCTTCAGTTTGTGCCCAGAGAGATTTTGGGATTCTGCTCCGCATCGAGTTCATCAGATTCGAGTGTTCAGTACATTAAGTTAATGAAGCTGTGTATTTTAATATAAGTACAAAAATGTTTTTATAACATTAAAATCAAAATTAAATCCAAATAAAAAGATATGCTTTATAGCAGTGAAATGTTTTGAAAAACAATACCATTCCACCCTATTGTATCGTGTATGTGTGGTGTGTGAAGTGTTTCTGTAATTCGCTACAAATGCACAACTGTGTTTTACTTGGTGAATATTCTTCAATAATTAGACGCACAAGTGGCCATTGAACCTTACTCTTATTGATGTTAATGTTGATTTATTTTGTTTTATAATTGTGTCTTTCATTTTTCTATTCTTTAATATGTAAAGCACTTTGAGCTACTCTTTGTATGAAAATGTGCTATATAAATAAATGTTGATGTTGTTGTTGTTGTTACAAGGATTTCTTAGACTTTCTCCTGTGTCTCCAAACCCTCTGATGCTCTTACCCACTCCCACTCTACATTTTCACTCTTTACTCTTCCCACACTCCTGCTCATCACATCATGTCTGTTTAAGATTAAATAAAGTGCATGCATACGGTTTAGTCTGAATATCTTCATTAGCTCGTTCTTCAAACTTACGTATTCCATTTCCAAATCAAAGGGATCTGCAGTTTATAACAACAGTACTCGCTTATGGGGTCAACAGCCTAAACCAACCATGACAGATGTGCCACTCCATGGCATGGCACAGTGCCACACACTGTTCATGTGCTCACAACACGTCAGATTAGACTAAGCCAGGATGATGTAGCACCAGGAGAAGATCCACATGAATAGGGGGGGAAAATAACATGCAAATTACACACAGATAATGACCACCATGGGATGTAAACCTCAGACTCTGGAGACAGCAGTATTAGCATTAGTACCACCCGTTCATTTCTAAAGGCAATGTTTCCTGGAGCTTCAGGATATTCTGCAAAATATGAGGTACAAATTAGAGCTGCCAGTAAACCAAATCAGCATGCTTGGGATGGGGACTGAAAATGGAGAACATGCAGTCAAAAAATGTGTAAAGTCTGGGAGTCTGTGTATGTATATTATTATGGCAGAGTGCAGGAATGACAATTCACACATATATAAAAGTTGGGACAACAGGGCCGACCTGTTTAACAGGAAACCTCCAACAAAAATAGTAGTACATATAGATAGTTAGTGTCAAAAGAGGTGTGAATTTGATTGATGACTTTAAGCCCCGCCCCCAAATATGATGGATGACATTAAGCCCCGCCCCAAATATGAAAATATGAAAATATGTGAAAATATGAAAATATGAAAATATGAAATATGAAAAATGAAAATATAATCTATGTAAATATGAAAATATAAAAATATGAACTATACACCGCCCCTGGGGGGTTGGACCACCGTCATACTTGATCATCTCTAAACCCCGCCTTTTAGGGTGGGTCTTTCGTAAACCGGACACTTGTCACTCCCCATTAACAATACTCACGCCCCCGAGTTACGCCTTTATCTCTCTATCCTCCTATAGGGTTAGGGAGAGGCATATCGCTCCACCCCTTCCCAACCCGACTGTGGGAGGAAATGAAAGAGTTCTTGTATAAAATTCTACTCACTTAGTGAAAACGCTACGACACACAAAAGCAGACAGAATGGACGGTCTTGTGAACGCTCCTAAGAAACTGAAAGCTAACAGGGCCTTACGGGAGTTACGGGAACCACACTTCAGCTCTGTCTGGTACGATTCTAACTGTGCTTTGTGCCGGGTAGAGGTAAAAAGAAATGCAGAGGGACAGCTCACGATCGCCGTTTCCAAGAAGGAGCCTATCCTACCCGAATATAGCGATGCCGGTCACGAAGAGGAAGATAAAGAAAATGTGATAAAGGATCGAGTGAGTGAAATTAATTTTTCTATAAAAGACTGGAGTTTTTTTAAAGCTCTTATGCCAAATATTGATGAAGCTATTTATCAAGGAAAACTATCCGACCAGATGAAAAGAATTAAAAGAAAATTGGAGGAGGAGTTTAGCATGTTGAATAATTCATGCTCGGAGGAGGAGGAAGAAAACTGGGAGTCAACCGCCCCCTAAGTGAGTGGAGATAAATACAGAGGTCTTTTCCATAGTCTACATTAACCTAAAACCTTATCGAGATGTCTTCAACTAACTACCCTTCCGAAGCTGGTGCTAGCTGGGCCGGTCGTCTCCCTGTTCTCTCGGCCTCTGAGGTGGCAGAAGTCCTCAACATTTTGATGCGCTCCGAAGAACCAAGCTCCGGGGGTATGGAACATACGTCCGCCGCTGACTACCCGTTTTGGCCGGCTAACCTTCAAACCAACACCTTCTACTCTACTCCCGACGAAGTGATCGACCCTAACCTACAGCCCGGCTACTCTGCGGCAGACCAGATGCTGACAGACAACGATGTGTTTTGGGCGGGTAACAACCAGCACCCTGCCGGCTACGTACCTGATCAGGTCTGTTGGTCTACGGAACAGACAGCGGCAGTCAACGACCTGTTTTGGCCCGACGACATCGTACCTAACTCCGGGTACTCTGCTCCTAACAACTCACCTTCAGACCCACCGTCTTGGCGGATCTTCTGATGCCCTCGAATGACCAGATCTATTGGCCCGAACCTCAGTTACCCGCTCCTGATGATATGTACTGGCTGGACAGTCTCCTGGAGAACCGTACAGGACCTGACTTTTTTGTCCCTGCTGAGGATACTCTGGGGAGCCTGACGGGCGCTGAGGAGATAGCCATGCAGACCATGCATCAAGAAGACACTGTGGACGACTTGGTAGAGGCTCTGGCCTCTTGGAAGCCATCGTCCCAGGATTCTGATTATGAGGGCATGGACATTGAACAAACTGACGGGCTCTGGGTGAAACACTTCAAAGACTCTGAAACTGATCAAGAGTTTGATTGCGGCTCTGCTGGACATAATAGTCGATCGGGACCTAAAAAGCACCTGTCAAGGTTGTTTCATAGATCACCCCAGCCAGACGCAGCATACGTGTCTGTTTGAACCGGACTCTGTTTATCGGGTTGGCCGTTTTCAAGAGGTTCTGACTGTTTTCCGCAAACCGTGGCTCAGGAGCCTGGTCATAAAGACTCTGGGCTGCTTTAACATCTTTCCGCCTTTTCACAAGGTTCATTCATTTGTTCAAAATGCTGTAGATGAACTGGAAAATGAACATTCTATTAGCGAGGCTATTGTACAGGCCTTTCACAACATGGACGATCCATCTTACTCTAAAATACGTGAAATAGCCGATGCTTTCTCTAAAAGGCATTTTTCTGTACCAGACATGACCGATGCACCTTTGGGGTTTTACGGGAGTATGATATAGAAAAATCAGACGAAGTGTCTGAACTCAATGTGCCTGTACTATGAAATGTTTTAATAATGTTTTTAATACTGATGTTTTTGAAAATTACCAATAAATCCTCCTTTGATTTTTAAACCATTGACATTTTTCTTTCACCGTCGGCGATGGAGGGTTACTTGAAAAAAGTTTATTATAGCCCGGCAAATCCTGGTAGCTTTGGGGGAAAAGACTCTTTGAAAAGAGCTCTTGAGGTTTCGGTCAGAAAAGTAATGACCAACAGGTGTCGGACTGGTTATCCGTCAATATGCTTATACAATTCACAAACCCGCTAGAAGGCATTTTAGGAGAAATAAGGTTTATGTATCCGATATAGACTCACAATGGCAGATGGATTTAGCGGACATGACAAATGTGACCGAGCATAATCGGGTTATAAATATTTGTTAACATGTATCGACAGTACTTTCTAAGTACGCGTGGTACGACCCCTGAAGAACAAAACGGGTAAGGAAGTGACGAGAGCCTTCCAAGACATTCTGAGCGCCGGGCGTACTCCAAAGAAACTCCAGACCGATAAGGGGAAAGAGTTTTTCAACCGTGATTTTCAAAAGCTGTTAAAGAAGATCGGGATAAAACATTTCACCACTGGAAACGAATTAAAGGCCTCCGTGGTGGAGAGATTTAACCGGACATTAAAATCTAAAATGTGGAAATATTTCAGCGCTTATAACACGAGAACCTACATCGATAAATTGCCTGATTTAGTATACTCTTACAACAAAAGTTATCATCGAAGCATAAAAATGGCTCCTTCCGATGTAAACACGTTAAATTCTTGGAAAGTTTTCAAAATTTATACGCCGCCAACCCCCGAGGCCCGCCATTGTTTAAGTTTAAAGTAGGAGACACGGTTAGGGTGTCTAAAACAAGACATCCTTTTGAGAAAGGTTATGAACAGACATTTTCAGATGAAATCTTTACCGTATCTGAACTTGTACCTAGGGCCCGGCGTGTACAAACTGAAAGACTACGACGGTGAAGAGATTGTAGGTTCCTTTTACGACCCCGAATTACAGAAAATTAAAGTCGGGTCCACAGACGTTTACAGGATCGAAAAAATACTGGCCAGGAAAGTTAAGAATAAAAAACGACTCATTTTAGTCAAATGGCTCGGCTGGCCTGAAAAATTTAACAGCTGGATACCGGAGAGCCAGGCCCAAGATGTTCAATAAAATCCACAGGGCTCCTAATCGACTCTTCATTCTCTAGCGGTATACGATGGAGCGCAAAAGTTTTTTTGTGACACTTCCGAGCAACGCTTCCTCAGACATTTTCCCTAGCAACACCATTTCCAATTTCACGACGAAGCTTGCTAAACCCATAGAATTAGAAGGTTCTTGGGAAGTCGGTCTAGCAGAAGTTCAGTACCCACATACGTGGAATACCATAGACAAGCCAGATAATGAATTCTACGTTTCGGCCCCCGGTGTAAAAAAACATTACTACATTCCATGCGGCTATTACGAAGGTATTCACGACCTACTGTCTTTTATGAATTCGACAACCTTAAGCCTGCCCACTTTGACCGATGTTGCAGCTGGATTTGCCCCTTCTGAGAACCCTGCGAAATTCAGTTATAATGCTGTGGAACGAAGAGTCTACGTGGTACCGGGTGAAAAGGATGAAACTATACACTTAAAAGGACAGCTGGGTCGAATATTAGGAGCGCATCCTGATCAGACTCGGGGTTTAACTTATAAGGCTCCTTTCCCGCCGACATCAGGGCCGGCTTTTACACTTTGTATGCGTGTATGGAGATATGGTATCTCATCAGAGAGTCGGAGACAGCTACGCACCCTTTTGAGGTGTGTTCATGTAGAGGATCAGGCGAATAAAATTACAACCATCACATATGACAAACCGCATTATGCCGGTCAGCAAGAATCATTTTGACACTGTGACTATTGAAATAAAGACGGACCAGAACAAAAACGTGCCATTTCAGTTTGGTAAGGTGATAGTGAAGTTGCATTTCAGACCCGTCAGGCATTGTATGCACGACTGATACAATGAGGTCTTACCAGGACCCGACACCTTACATCCAATATTATCAGACCCAAGCGGGTAACGGCTTACCAGGATTCTCTGGATCCCCTGTAATGTATGGTGGGGGGATTGGAGGTATATTTCGAGGACTGTTTAGAAGAGCTTTACCTCTCCTGAAAAAAGGCTTTGACATCGCAAAACCACATATCAAATCCGCGCTAAAAATATTGTAAAAGATGTGATCACCGGGCTATATCCAGTGCTGCAGGTGGAGTCCTAGAAAACAGGAGGGAGCGGGCTTGATGGTCATGAGAAAGACAAAACGCAAGAGACCACCGGGTCGCGTCAGCCCCGACAGCTAAAAGGCTAGGCGCACTATTTTTGCAGCATTCTCTAAACGTCGTCAGAAGAGGAACAAGAGTAAAGCCCGCAAAAGAAGAGAGACATTTTTTAAGAAAAGATGGCTTTCGTACACAGAATGTCTGAAGAGTGTGTCAAATCTGAACTGGATCTGTTTACGGTGCCTTTCACTCAGACGAGTGTAGATAAAAGTATATACGTTGAAGTCCCACCACTCTCAGCCCTCTCTGAAGTAGCCCCGCTAGAATTTCTCATAGCCGGAAATGGGGAAGATTACCTGGATTTGAATAACACTCTTCTACACCTAAGGGGAAAGATAGTGAATGCTGACGGGACTAACATACCTGCCGGGCAAAGGTCGGATTTGTCAACTACCCTATAGCCAGTTTGTTTTCCCAAGTTGATGTCACCCTCGGGGACCGTCTAATATCCCAGAGTTCAAATTGTTATCCTTACCGAGCTGTCTTAGAAGGCCTGCTAAATTACAGCCAAGAGACTCTTCATTCTCAGTTTGCTACAGGACTTTTTTACAAAGATACACTTAACAAATTGGAAGAGACAGACCCCGACGGAGAAAACATCGGTTTTAAAAACCGAAGCGCCTATACAGCCGGTAGCAGGACTGTTGAACTTCTGGGGCACATACATACAGATCTCTTTTCCAGGAAAAACTACTATTGAACGGTCTAGACGTGAAGATTAAAATGGTTCGGAACAAAGATGAATTCTGTTTAATGTCCGGGATGCCGAACGTTACAGAGTAATCATAACATCGGCCTCCCTGTTTGTAAAAAAAGTAAAAGTTTCACCGGCCGTGAAATTAGGACACGCTCATGCCCTTACCTCAGCCAATGCTAAATACCCTGTGGAAAGGGTGAATATGAAAGTATTCAGTATGCCCGGGATCCGAGTATGCAATCAAGAAAACCTGTTTCTGGGCCAACTACCAAAGTATGTGGTGATTGGCATGGTAGATAATGAGGCCTTTTCGGGTCTTATACACGGAACCCGTTCAATTTCAAACACAATGATGTAGAGTTCCTGGCTCTGTACATGGACGGTGAACAGATTCCTGCCAAACCCTTTCAACCAGACTTTGTAAGCGGCAATAGTGCCAGAGAATATTATAACCTGGTATTGGCCACTGGTAAGCATTTGAAGGATCAAGCTCTGGCTATCAGCCGTTCAGAGTTCTCGCAAGGATATACTCTTTTCGCTTTTGATCTAACCCCCGATCAAGAATGCGGCGATCATTTTTCATTAGTTAAAACTGGAAACATGAGATTTGAATTACGCTTCCGCGTCCCTCTCCCTCGGACCGTCAATCTAATAGTATATGCGGTCTTGACAACATCATTGAAATCAACCAGAGACGTAATGTTCTGTATGACTACTAATAAACACCATGAATACAAAACAATTAACAGAACTACTGTCCCAAGACCCCTACACGAAAGATATTTCCGCGTGTGTTGGCGTGTGATCAACTACCGGAAAAAAATAACGGCTTGCCGGCCATGTTTGTAGTGAATACTCACCGTCAAACCCAACCCGGAGAACACTGGCTGGGGATTTACCTCACAGAAGACGGAAAGGGGAGTTTTTTGATTCCTATGGAAATCCCCCGGACTTTATCTACTTCCGAAAGACATTTACCATTTCTTAAGCAAAAACTGTAAACAAATCATTTACAATAACCGACAGCTTCAAAGTTGGTTCTCGGACAAATGCGGTCATCACTGCCTCTTCTATCTGCATCAGAGAGGAAAAGGTCTCCCGTACACCTCTGTAATAAAAAAGTATTCTGAGGACGTGAACAGTAATGACTCTATGGTCTCTAAATTTGTTCGTTCCTGGCTTCCTTCACTGGACTCTGTTTTATCAGTACCCTTGCATGCAAAGATCCGAGACCTATAAATATTTCAATAGACGGTTAAAGGATGACGACACTCTGTAATGATATAAAATTGTATTTAATAAACAAATAATTTTACAAATTAATAAGCAATCCATTCCAGTCTTTTTTTTCTCGGTTTCAGTCGGTAGGGGCTAACTTCTGTTTGATGAGCAGGGAGGGGCGGGGGTGGTTTAAAACTTTCAAGGAGTTCTCTCGTTTCATCATTAGGTACGACAGAAAATGGAATGTTCAAACCGCCATGGCGTTTACAAATTCCTTCCACCCCGGTCTCCTATGTTCAGGTATTGTATGAGAAGCGGTCAGATTACGGACCAAATCCACCATGTTGGATCCGACCAAAGGTTTACCTTCTAACAACAGCTCTCCACGATTATTCCAGAAGGCGTAATGGGGATTAACGGACATTTTATGTAAAACAAATTCAATATTTTTCTTTGATTTTACAGGCGCGCTTCTCAAAACCTCTTGCCAAACCTGGTCCTCAGACACCTTGACTGTTCCGGGGCCCCCCTCGCCACTTTCTTCTTTTGGTAATACGAGCGTCAGACTGCCAGCTTCTTTATCGGCCTTTTTAACTAGAGTCAGATATCTCTGCAAGATGGAAGTGTAAAGCTTCACCTTCTCGTCAGCCCCTATATCACAGCGTTGCAGGATGTTTCTCATTTCTTTGTCCAGTTCAGTTTCTGTGGCACTCAAGAGTTCGTTCGGGGTAGCACTCTTTTGCTGAAAAAGAGACATCTGTTGCTGCGGGACCAAATACATTTTCTGAGCGTATTCCATGTTTATGCTCTAGAAGCTAGTAAACTGGATATGAATGGCACGGCTACGCTTAAAAGAGCCCCCAAAAAGCCTCCTTTCTGGTTCAGAATAGCTTTCTTCTTTTTTAAGGTTAGTTTTTTGTCACTTATTTTTCGGACAGATGTTTTATGCTTCTTGAGTCGCTTAAACTGTTTGGGGGAAAGAGGTATATTACCTTTTAAAGTATTACAGGCTATCTCGGACAAAGCATTAATTAAATCGTCAGAAGAGGCGTTGATAAGATTTTTACGGCGGCGACAAGAGCAACGGAGTAAGACCTTGAGAGGTTTTAAGTTTCTGGTTATTCTGGCCGACATGCTGACGGAATATGTAACTTTGACTCAGAACACCTTCTTTTATCTTTTCACGGTGTACACGACAGGCCAGTCGGGCGGGAACAGACCTGTTCTTAATCGCAGTTCGTCGGGGGTCTGCGCCTTTAAATCCACTAAGAGATAGCCGTACGGTAGTTTTGTAGCATCTTCAAAGCCTCCAAAAGAACTTAACACGCCTGGATACATTTGACGGGCCAAGGTAGTAATCTGCAATTTGTCCCTGGGGTTTTTAAAAAGAGTAATATAATTGGCGTTAAGATTAATCGTTCGGCTTTTCTTTCCTTGAAAAAATAAATTTTGAACCAAGTAAATGATAGACAGATTCCGATGATGAGTATATTTTGTGAAAGCTTTTTCTATTTCCTGGCTTTCGCTAGCCGCTTCCATCAGATCATCTATAATGACCAAATTTATTTTCTCAGGAGGGAGAAGTTCGTCGTCGCATAAAGACTTTGGGAGCCCCTCAATAAATTTTAATTGCTGAAATTTAGCCGACAGCTCGTCGTACATTTTCTGCCAACAACTATAAAACCAAACGATATTTTGAAAAGGGTGAGACACGACGTGATTCGAATGTTCCAATAATTTTTTCACATAATAGGATTTACCGGAACAAGAGGGTCCAGAGATAATTTTAGCGAAGGGGTGTTGAAGGCGGGCGTCAAAATCTCTTTTAGTAGCCATAAGGTCTTGTGTTGTAATCTTTTAGGAGAACCCTCTTGTTATAAACCACTCTGAATTTCTTCCTGAGTGGTCTGTTTTCTAAAGTGAAAAGTTTTTTATTTCGATGGATCTGCTTACCGTGAACCAGTAACTCTTGAGTAGGGGCTTCAAGAGACGTCACAAAATTCTGAACTAAATTGGTTAGTGACTCGAGGTTTATAATTTTACCGGTTTCGTGATTGATGGTGATACCTTTTACCTTCATACATGTTTTGCCTTGTGCCGTTTTATACCCGTACGTCTTTGGACCGCCTGAAGCAAATTCAGTAATATAATCACCAGGATTTAACTCACTGGTGAGCTCTCCTAAATAGTCACCCAGAGGAGGATTGTACTGACCAGGCTGAGAAGTAAAAATGACCGAGTCGGTGTCGTGGTACAACACCCTTTCTCCCAGACTGTCCAGTAAATCGCATAACTCTAACCGTGCATAGGCCGTGGTGAAAGCAGCAATGACAACATTAACGCTACCAGGTAGGGTATACTTTTCATCGGTGTACTTCCATTGTATTTGAGCAATCTCATCGCCGATAAATTCAAAATAAGAAACATTATACTGTTTGGAGAAAATGTATTGCAAGAATTCCTCACCGTCCTTGACTAAGCTAGTAGTGAGATGGAGAGGTTTTTGCCCAAATTTACCCCAAAGAGAATTTAAAAACAACTTTGAAATCTGCCTCTTGGCTGGATTTACGGCGATGTTATCGCGTTCCAATCGTACACCTTCCTTCTGATAATAATCTAAAATATAACGGTCGCGGGAAGCTTCATCCGTACACCAGGCAGGATAACCCGAGGCCTCCTGCTTGCCTTTTAGATGAAGCTTGATATAATCTGAGAATAACTCAGAAGTACGTTCGGGGTAATGCCAAATCTCGTATACTTTTGAAACTTTATACCCTTTGTCAATGGCCTTTGCTATTTCCACACTGCACCAAGTACCGGTTAAAGCTCTCTCATCCTCTGTGTGACGACAGTCCACAATCTGAGCTTCTGTCTCACAGCAGGTGCGACAGAGGGTGAACATTAATTTCCCACAAAACCTGAGAGGCAGGACTGGAAAATTGAGACCACGTGGAGGATGGACGGTGGCTTTAATTAATCCAAAATACTGCCCGAGATCCCCAAACTGCTGAAAAATGATAGTGGGGTGACCGACCGGGTACATTTTTGTTTTATTCACAAACGGGTACAAGCTAGTGAAATCATAATAGTGAATCTGTTCGGCCCCCACCGCCTTGTGGTACAATTTTATGGCGTTGGTACGTCCGCCGAACAAAGAGTCCCTGGGTTGTATACGTTGAGGGAAATCACAGTGTTTTAAGAAACTTTGTAGCCTGAGGTCTTGTTTTTTCATACTCTCCCAAGAATGCTCCCAGAGCACGCGCACATCTAGATTAAATTTTGTCCTAAGTATTTCCAATTTTCTCATAAACTTTTGATACATAGCCGCACAAGTCATACCGGTTAAAGGATGGGTACTGTTTAAATCATAACATTCGGGGCAGCCGTGATAAAAACAACCAGCAAATTCAAAGGCCGTCGGAACACCTTTAACTACGGCATAGCCGTCAAGATGAAAGGAACCCTTCTTTACTTCCCCAAGGTTTAGAGCGTGTTGTATGTTCAATTTTTCTGTTTCACAGAGATACAATAACCATTGAATAGAGCGTTCGAATAGTTTTTCTGACTACTACTGTAATGGTCAGAAGGAATTATACCTACAGACTTTGGAGGCATGCAGTTTTGCCTGTACATGGCCATACATAGAGATGCCAGGGTCATGCATTGAAACGGGTCAATGTTGCCAATTTTGATGACCTCGTCTCTGAATTTAATGCACGCTGTTCTAAGAATTTCACGTCATTTTACAAAAAAAGCCATCTCCTCTTTAAAATTAAAAATACCATGCTTGACCCCGTCGTACCAGGTAAAAAATTCTTCCTTTTCTTTGGTCATCATGCTCTGAACACCGTAGCATTCAGGTTCGGGGTAGGGACCGATATAATTCTGGTTTTCAGCCGTATTGAAGAAATGGGGGAAATAACCTTTTGCTTCAAACCCCATGGCTTTAGGCATGGCACTCAATTTCATTGTTAAAAAATTCAAAGAATCTATAAAACGTAATTTATAACCATCATCTGTGAAACACATCAGCTTATTTCCTTGAGTAGTAACACTAGGGTTCACACCATTTTCAAGCAGATACTTCATTAAAAAGTACCCATCGTAACCTTTTGAATTGTGAGCTATGAAGGTATAGCCATGATACTTGGGGCGACGGTATCTGGCAAAGAACTGTTGTACACAATCTTCACCCGCCCAGAACCAGGATTTACCCTGTAAGGACTTACAGTATATGTAATTAGGAATGTGCACCCCCGTTTCTTGCCGACTTTCAAAATCATAAAACACGTATTTCTCACAACGATCCTCAGACTTCAAGGTTTCTATAAAGCACTGATGGTTTTCCGCATCATTTTCAATTTTGTTTTACAAACACGGCATTCTTTGGGCCGACATTTATGGGGTTTTGAGGCGGCATTCACTGTGTAAGTTTTGTAACACAGGGGACACATTTTTGCAGTGTCACAGGCCGCTTCCATATCGTTGGTCTTGTCGTTAAATTTAGGAATCGTATGCTGAATAAAACAAAATTGGGACCGACAGTAACGGTTGCAATCACCACACTTGACAAGTTCTTCAGGGATCGGACGGCAGTCGGGGGAGAAACACACGTTGCAATGGCCTTCACAACGATGGCTAAGGATGGAGTGGTAGCTTGTGTAACAGTAATCGCATAAGTATTTAACCCCCAGAAACCCCTTTAAATTCAAAATACCATAGTAATGGTTGTCGTGTAAAAACATAAAATAGGTTTTGGGGTTTCTACCTCGGGAGCTTTCAAATTTTAAAAATTTATCATTTCTTAGACACCTGTACCAGACAACAATTTTAATACCCAGCAAGTTTTCAAATTTATGCAAATCCAAAAGGACACTTTTTCATGCTCAGATAATCCAGCCCTGCTCTGAAGTTTATACGCTTCACGCATGCATAACGGGGCTTTGCCTGTACCGTCCTCCATTAGGCTAAGCAGACAAAAGGCAAAACAGAGCTGATTCCCGTAATTATAAGAAATAATTAAATGCTTCATTTTCTTTCTGACTATTTCATGGTTGAGTAGAGATGATACCTTGCGGCCATAAGCCCCACTAGGTGACCGAACAATCTGAGTGACTAGCATCAGAGACTCATCAGCCAACACACTTGCATGACTCTGAAGAAGATTCTCTATCTGCTGAAGAAAACCGTCTACATTAATATTAGAGCCAGTCAATTGTATAAAAACGCTGATAGGTAATGAATCGCACGCAATTCTAGCTGTACGACATCTTGCGGATTTAAAGTTCCTGAAAAACTATCCAGAATTCTTTGCAACGTCTCATGAATACTGTTAAACACCTCCTCGTAAGACTCTAGTTCATAGGCATCTGCGAAATTTAAGGGGTGTCTTATTTCAGTGTTGTTAAAAGCAGGTCTGTCGATCTGTTGAAAAATGTCCGGACCGTCATTACTAGAGACAGCAGAGGGCCCGGCCATGCCCAAAGTAGACGAGGGTGAAGGTTTAGATACCACAGAACCACCGGACATGACTGGCGCGATTGAAGAAGTTGAAGGGGTAGCTGCAAACAGCTGTGTAATAGGGGCTGATGAAGCGGTGACTGGAACAGGGGGCAAGACTGAAGCAAGGGGAGCTATTGGAGCAGAAGTGGAAGCTATGGGACCAGAAACAGAGGAGCCAGTGATTGGGACAGAGGGGTTACAGGGGCCTACTAAAGTAGACGGCTTGGCCCCAGAGGGGCTAGCTGAAATAAACGAGACTGAAGCAGAGTGCCCCAAAGGGGTCATGACTGGAGCAGAAGTGGGAGCTACAGGGCCAGAAACAGAGGAGCCAGTGCTGGGGACAGAGGGGTTACAGGGACCTACTAAAGAGGAAGCTGCTGGGGCCAGAAACAGAGGAGCCAGTGGAAGCTGGGGACAGAGGGGTTACGGGGACCTACTAAAGTGGAAGCTGTGGGGCCAGAAACAGACG
The DNA here is from genome assembly GCF_016835505.1 of Polypterus senegalus. Classification (NCBI taxonomy): domain Eukaryota; kingdom Metazoa; phylum Chordata; class Cladistia; order Polypteriformes; family Polypteridae; genus Polypterus; species Polypterus senegalus. Next base: position 151,606,530 of record NC_053161.1, read on the forward strand.
ATCCAGTGATGGGGACAGAGGGGCTAGCTGAAATAAACGAGACTGAAGCAGAGTGCCCGAAGGGGGCATGACTGGAGCAGAAGTGGGAGCTACCGGGCCAGAAACAGATGTAGCCAAGGGAGTAACCGAGACTGATGTGGCCATACTGTGAGAGGGGGCATTTACAGAACCCGACATATTTGTTAAACCATGACCCGTTTGAGCATTCACATTCTCGTTCAAAGACCGCTGAACCCTTTCTAACAAGTTATTTAATGTCTGCATCTCATCTGGGGTGGCTACTGGACGTAGGGCTTCTAAAAGGCTGTCAAGCTGGTCAAAGTCGATGGGAGTGGTAACAGGTGAAGGGGCTCTCATGGTCGCTATTATATTATTCATTTGGAACAGGTTTTGATTTTGCCAATTAATATATTCCAATTCATTAAAATATCGGGTGGTGGAGTAGGCATTTTTGGGGGCCGAATCGAAAAGGTGAGCTCATCCGACATGTCATGCAATAAACCAACATTTTGAGCACCGCTCCCAGCATCCAAGTCCTCACTTGCACGCCTTTTGCCAGACATTATTTGGGTAACAAGTTTTCTAAAATAGCATACAATAAAATAACCTTTTCACGTATATCCGGAGACAGGGGTAAAAGGTCCGGTAATGCACTTTGAAAAATCAACAGCACTCGTTCGATTTCCGCCTTCAGCTCAGCAGCTTTAGCAGCGGGATCCAATCTTTCAGGCTCACCGATTATTTGGGTGAGAAGTCCGGGTGATGATGCAAACGGCGGTGATCCCCCGAGTATCTGAGTCAGTAAGCCAGGAGAGGCTGGTTCTGAAAAAACAAGCAAGACTAAGTTTTCTTTAAAAATAAACATTTGTTGCGCGCTCGCACAAATAATTCAACTTACCGGGCGGCGTGAATGAGATGTTCAATAATAGACTGTCCGAGAGCCTTTGCGCCGATTCTAGATGCTGACTGGAAACTTCGGAAGAAAACCCGCTCTTTGGGCGTCGAGTATTCTGCTAAAAGTACATATTTAACCCCAACGCCCTATTTTCTTCCCCACACACACACAACGCCCCTGAGTTGAAAGTGATACTTACTTTCTGGGGACTCTTTGGCTGAGGCAGGATTTTTATTCTCAAAAAGGCAATCTGTTTCAGCTATTAAATCCTCCAATTGCGAACTAGTCAGTTTTAAAGAATCAAACAGTTCACCCTCCGATTCTAAAATATAAAAGACTAGGTTTGTACGTACTTAAAGACCATTGCATTAAAAAGTAATCAGCCGGAACATTCTTATAAAAGTAATTAACATTTAAAAAGTAATACGTTTGTACATACTTAAAGACGTTAAAAGTTTTAAACCGGCGCGGTCTTATAATCAACCTTTCGATTTATAAAAGGTTAGTCTGTATAACTACTATAATTAGGGTTAGGGTTATTTGTACTTAAAGGCGTTAAAACAAAATTTCGATTTATAAAAGGTTAGTCTGTATAACAACTATAATTAGCATGAAATGTACATTACCAATAAAATAATTTGTACATACTTAAAGACGTTAAAAGTTTTAAACCGGCGCGGTCTTATAATCAACATTTCGATTTATAAAAGGTTAGTCTGTATAACTACTATAATTAGCATGAAACTTACATTAAAAGTACATTATACTTAAAACAAAATAAAAAAGGTTAGTCTGTATAACAACTATAATTAGTAAATGTACATTGCCATTAAAATAATTTGTACATACTTAAAGACGTTAAAAGTTTTAAATCGGCGCGGTCTTATAAACAATATTTCGATTTAAAAGTACGGCCGAAAGAAGATCTGACTCACTTTTTGAACAGCCAACCGGCCAGAAACTACAGCCTTCTGAAATAAGAAAAATAATTCATTTATAAACTCGGGGCATTACGACTAGATACAGTTTTTTCATTTAAAAGCAGAAAACATACCTCCGAGTGAGAGGCTGCTTTGAGATTGCTCTTCGTCGCTGGAACTATCTGATTTGAAAGCGGATATAGAAGAAAATCATTTCAACAGTTTGATGAGACGGCGTTAACGGCATATATTTCTATAATCTACACTTACCCTCAACCACAAAAGTATTTTTGCCAAGCCAGCCATTGCGGAAGAAAAGCGAAAATGCCTACCTTATGGCAAGATCTTGGAGACACTCGTAATGTTTGAATAGTTATTGTAGTAACACAGCGAAGCCGAACACTTTATGCGGCACCTAGGGACCCGTAACGCCTTGGAGGGGCGGAGCGAAAAGCGCGGGACGTTTGTGAGAAAGCTCATAGGTTCAGAGTTGTTGATGTTCCGCCTCTAAGGGGCGGTGACCCTTTCTAGCGGCAAAGAAGCCTCATTCAAACACATGCCTCTGTAAGGTTCAAATCTAAGCGTATACTTTGTTTTACCGAGAGATCGCCACACGTATTTTAAAGTTAATATACTGTAAATGTGAAATAAAGTCAATTTTGACATTTGCACAATTAACACGGCTAAAATAAAGTAACGGAAAGACCCCATTCTTAGATCGCGACATATATTTTAAAGTTGACATACTGTAAATGTAAAATAAACTGTATTAACACGGCTAAAATACATTATCAGAAAGAGCCCTTTCTTAGTTCGCCAAGTGTACTGTAAATGTGAAACGATCTCAATTTCGACATTTGCCGATTAACGCGTCATATAGAACCCTTTTTAATAACTCTTCTTGCGAGTTTGTAAAGATCATTGTGAATATAAGAGAGTCGTTAGTGGAAAATATTTCATTTAATATCTTTGTTCTTAGACCATAGGAATGTAAAAAGTTTTGTGCTTAAGTTTGCAGAGCCAGTGCTAAAAAGCGTGTTAAGAATTTTATTAAAAATCAGAAGGAGTGTATATATTCTTAATCGCTTTGATTCGGGGTGAGAATAAGTATTTTACTTATGATATAAAAAAAAAATTGAATACGTTTAAATTAGATTAAGACTTTTGTTAATTGATAACATGAGGGGCGCCGACTCCCTGTGGGGACCTAATTGCTTCAACATCTGTCTAATGCCTAAAACAGCCGGTAAGCATGTAATCGGCAAGGCCCTGGGATGTCACGGTATGGTAAGTAGATGAGACAGGCCGTGATCGATCATATTTGGCGCATTCCGATGGGGGGAGGCACGTAATTTTCAAAGAGGCATTCAGGCATTAGGAGTGGCCATGTATTTTCGTGCTTTTGATTCTAATGCAGCTTATAACGTTTTTAGAAATTTTTTTATATTTATTTTCTTACTATTAGTTTACAACTTAGATGGGAGAGTGAAAATCGTTTTAGTTAGGGCGGTGTCGTGATCTTGTAACTTAGTATGGTTTGAGGGGGTGAATATTTCAGTTATGACTGTGCAGGAAAAATAAAGATGCGTCGTGAACTTCTAACTTAGACGCTGAGTGAAAATCGTTTTTAGTTTAGTTTGGTTTGAGGTGGCTGTGGTGAACATCATTTTAGTTATGACGGGGCAGGAAAGACGCGTGTCGTGAACTTATAACTTAGAGCAGAGAGTCCCTATCGTTTTAGAAAATTGTATATTTTTAGTGGGGTGTTCGAGACAGTGCTGAAAAGCGTGTTAAGAATTTTAGTAAAAATCAGAAGGAGTGTATATATTCTTAATCGCATTGATTCGGGGTGAGAATAAGTATTTTACTTTATGATATAAAAATTGAATACGTTTAAATTAGATTAAGACTTTTGTTAATTGATAACATGAAGGCGCCGACTCCTGTGGGTACCTAATTGCTTCAACGTCTGGCTAATGTCTAAAGCAGCCGGTAAGCATATAATCGGAAAGGTCCTGGGATGTCACGGTATGGTAAGTAAATGAGACAGGCCGTGATCGATCATATTTTGCGCATTCCGATGGGGGAGGTACGTTCGTAATTGAAAAACGAGTCTTTTTTGAACCGGTGAAATTTACAAAGAGGCGTTTTCAATTACGCCTGTGCCGTGAGCTTAGTTTGGTTTGGGTTGGCTGTGTGGTGAACATCATTTCAGTTATGGGGTGAAGGAAAGATAAAGACGCGTGTCGTGAACTTAAAACTTGGAGGTGGAGTGAAAATCGTTTTAGAAAATTTTATCGTATGGGAGTAGGATTTTTAGTGGTGCGTGTTTTCTTTGTCCTGCCTACGTTGTGGTTGTCAGCTTGTTGAAGTAAGAAGGAAAGTGAATATAAACCATTGATTAGTTCTTTTATTTGATAATTTACTAACACTTGCCCGTCTGGGAAGGGATATTACAGTATATTTATTTTCTTGCAATTAGTTTATAACTTAGAGCGGTTGTGTGAATATTTTATAGCGTTTTTATGTAGCCGTACATATGCGTGGCTTTGCACGCGGGATAAGTGTATATTTAATTTTATAATATTAGTTTTGAATCTAATGCTTATAAAATGTGTCCGTGAGTTTATATCTTAGCGCGGGTCTGTGAATATTTTCAGAAAGTTTACACATAGCTATGACTGCAAGATAAGTGTATATTTAATTTCACAGTATTAATTTTGAACCTAATGTTTATAAAATAAACCCACGTGTCCTAAGATTATAAATACATTTTCATACTTTTATAGTTTCATATTTACATAAATTATATTTTCATAGTTCATATTTTCATATTTCCATATTTTCATAATTTTCATATTTTCATATTTCATATTTTCATATTTTCATATTTTCATATTTGGGGCGGGGCTTAATGTCATCCATCATATTTGGGGCGGGGCTTAAAGTCATCAATCAAATTCACACCTCTTTTGACACTAACTATCTATATGTACTACTAGCTGATGGTGGTTCTCTCTCTCCTTATCTCGCTCGCTCGCTCATCGCGTCTTTTTCTCTCTCTCCTTATCTTGCTCGCTCGCTCGCTCATCGCGTCTTTTTCTCTCTCTCCTTATCTCGCTCGCTCGCTCGCCCAGTGCGTCTTTTTCTCTCTCTCTCCTATTCTTGCTCGCCCAGCGCTTTTCTCTATTTACAGCGCTTCTCTCTCTCTTCTTATCTCGCTCGCCCAGCGCCTCTCTCTGTTTACTACAGCCTTGTGACTGTGTGTGTGCGCTGTGAAGTGCGAGTCCTCATCTTGCTCCCCAAAACACAAAGCTGAGTCTCAGTACTTTAACACCAGCTGAATAAACATCAGTTTATTCAGTTTGAAACAGCAACAGCACTGTTATTTATTGCAGCGGGATCTTTATAATGTTCCTTGATCTTTTTGGATGCGCTTATACGGCGAACTGCTACAGCGCTGGGAGAGTGCGATTGCTTTGGGACACTCTTCAGCGTGTCGTCCCGTTGGGTGGAATTCCACATGAGTTTAGAAACTCACACCAGCCATGATTCTTTTAAAGGTAAATTGCAGGTTAATTTGTATTATGTATTTTACTTTATATTTTGTATTAATCCTTTTTATATGAATAGTTTTGGGTTGTGGAACGAATCATCTGAATTTCCATTATTTCTTATGGGGAAATTCGCTTTGATATACGAGTGTTTTGGATTGCGAGCACGTTTCCGGAACGAATTATGCTCGCAAACCGAGGTTCCACTGTATATATATATATATATATATATATATATATATATATATATTTATGTAAGCATATATATGCACAAGGCACCAGTGGTGGACCTGCCAATTCTGGTATTCAATGGCAAATGCCAATCAAACTCCATAGTGCCGGGCAGTGAGCACAGGGCCCACTTGTGGACATCTGATTGTTTGGTCAGAGACATTCACACCAGTGGCTGACCTGCTGGAGGTCATTTTGTAGGATCTGGCAGTGCTCATCCTGTTCCTTCTTGCCCAAAGGAGCAGATACTGGTCGATCCTGCTGATGGGTTAAGGACCTTCTACGAGGGGCCCTGTCCAGCTCTCCTAGAGTAACTGCCGGTCTCCTGGAATCTCCTCCATGCCCTTGAGACTGTGCTGGGAGACGCAGCAAACCTTCTGGCAATGGCATGTATTGATGTGCCTGCCATTCTGGAGAAGCTGGACTACCTGTGCCACCTCTGTAGGGTCCAGATATCGCCTCATGATACCAATAGTGACGCTGAATGTAGCCAAATGCAAAACGAGTGACAAAACAGATGAGGAGGGAAAAATGTCAGTGGCCTCCACCTGTTAAACCATTCATTCCTGTTTTGGGGGTTGTCTAATTGTTGCCCCTCTAGTGCACCAAAGAAGCTGAAACTGATGAACAAGTCCCTCTGCTACTTAACTGACCAGATCAGTAGGCCACAAGTTTCATTGACTTTGAGCAGTATATATAACGTATTTATAAGCAGGCAAAGGGTCTTTAAGTAATCAACAGAAGTTGGAACACCTGTGCAAATTGTTTGCTTCAGATTGCAAGGCTTCATTTACTTGAATTGCTGCAGAACATCTGTAGGTTGTAACCTGTTAGTTGTTCCATGAAGAAGGCCCATAATATGTAATATTCTGAAATTTCCTGTTTTTTTTTAGTTTTTGCTAACCTAAACTTTAAATTTAAACCTCTGGCAGTTTACTGTTTACGTTTTCACCATTTTAGGTCATTGATTGCATTTAAACTGATTAAATTGGAAGAAAAACTCAAAAAACTGAGACATTCTAAAACTTTTGACCAGTAGTGTCAATACACACACACACACACATATGTGGTAAGCGGCCTGGACATAGACAAGCGGACAGCGATGGTTCACCCAACACACGTTTATTATACATAATTTACAATAAAGTGCCACACACAACCCACGAAACTCCTGAAATGTCCAGGCCTCAGTATACGATGCTTTCTTCAGGCCACCTTCTTGCCTCTCTTTCTGAGCTCTGTCCTTCTCCACTCCCGACTCAAACCAACGAATGGAGGGATGTGGCCCCTTTTATATTCACCCGGATGTGCTCCAGGTGACTCCCGACAATCTTCCGCCGGCACTCCCCAGTGTGGTGGAAGTGCCGGCTGCGCAACTGGAAGCACTCCCGGTGTCCCCAATCCTCAAACACCCAGCACTTCCGGGTGTGGTGAAAGTGCTGAGGTCCAGGGCTCCACAGGCATCAGGGCGCCCCCTGGTGGGCCATAGCCACCAGGGCGGTCACCCCCACGTGTCCCCAGCCACCTGTGACAATATATATATATACTGCTCAAAAGAATTAAAGGAACACTTTTTAATCAGAGTATAGCATAAAGTCAATGAAACTTATGGGATATTAATCTGGTCAGTTAAGTAGCAGAGGGGGTTGTTAATCAGTTTCAGCTGCTGTGGTGTTAATGAAATTAACAACAGATGCACTAGAGGGGCAACAATGAGATGACCCCCAAAACAGGAATGGTTTAACAGGTGGAGGCCACTGACATTTTTCCCTCCTCATCTTTTCTGGCTGTTTCTTCACTAGTTTTGCATTTGGCTACAGTCAGTGTCACTACTGGTAGCATGAGGCCATACCTGGACCCTACAGAGGTTGCACAGGTAGTCCAACTTCTCCAGGATGGCACATCAATACGTGTCATTGCCAGAAGGTTTGCTGTGTCTCCCTGCACAGTCTCAAGGGCATGGAGGAGATTCTAGGAGACAAGCAGTTACTCTAGGAGAGCTGGAGAGGGCCATAGAAGGTCCATAACCCATCAGCAGGACCAGTATCTGCTCCTTTGGGCAAGGAGGAACAGGATGAGTACTGCCAGAGCCCTACAAAATGGCCTCCAGCAGGCCACTGGTGTGAATGTCTCTGACCAAACAACCAGAAAGACTTCATGAGGGTCACCCAAGGGCCCCATGTCCTCTAATGGGCCCTGAGCTCACTGCCCAGCAGCATGCAGCTCGATTGGCATTCGCCATAGAATACCAGAATTGGCAGATGCACCACTGGTGCCCTGTGCTTTTTACAGATGAGAGCAGGTTCACACTGAGCACGTGACAGAAGTGAAAGGGTCTGGAGAAGCCATGGAGAACATTATGCTGCCTGTAACATCATTCAGCATGAGCAGTTTGGTGGTGGGTTAATGATTGTCTGGGGAGGCATATCCATGGAGGGTCACACAGACCGCTACAGGCTTGACAAAGGCACCTTGGCTGCCATTAGGTATCAGGATGAAATCCTTGGACCCATTGTCAGACCCTATGCTGGTACAGTGGCTCCTGGTGCACGATAATTCCTGGCCTCATGTGGTGAGAGTATGCAGGCAGTTCCTGGAGGATGAAGGAATTGATACCATTGACTGGCCACCACACTTTCCTGACCTAAATCCAATAGAACACCTCTGGGACATTATGTTTTGGTCCATCCAATGCCACCAGGATGCACCTCAGACTGTCCAGGAGCTCAGTGATGCCCTGGGGCCTCAAGTATAACGCCGTGCGTAGAACTCGCACTATAACATGGCGTAAGCACAAAGGCCGAAATATGTTTACGCACAGAAAAATCCAGATGCAGGAATCTGTGCGTACTCCAACTTCCACGTTCTTCCGCTACATAAATCCTGATCAGCGTGAAAACTAACGCTCGTGCACACGCATTATGTAACGCCCCAAATCCTCCCAGAATTACGCCTATTTGAATATGCAAATCAATATAAATCGCCCTTAAGCGCAGCCTTCTGTGAAAAGACAATAGGAAAAGCACGGGGAAAATATAAGAATTTCAGCGAATAACAACTGGAGGCAAAGGAAAAACATACTATTTGTTCAAATAAACCGTAGTATAATCAACAAAAGGAAGCTGATCGAGTGACTTAGCGTGTTGGAGAAACTTGAAAGCTCACATTCACAAAATCGCACAGTGCCGGAAATAAAAAAGAAGTCATATATCAAAGTTGCCGTGAAAAGAAGAGTTGTAAGCCCACTGTCTGAGTGTCATATGAAAGTTTATTAGGGTACAGAGAAAAAAGGCACACGGTGGGGAAAAAGCACGAAATGTCAACTTCAATCTCGACATTTCCACTTTAATCACGTAGTTTATTTTGTCATTTAGTAGAACATTATAAACTTCATCTTAAAATCGTTTAATTAACCAGTTTCTCAAATCACATCGTAATTAAAGTAGCACGTTAAATGCTTTGTTTTGTATTTGATCTTCTACTCGTATGTGCTCTATGTGTGTGAATCACTACTTGCTTCTTAAACTGGCTCTCTTCCTCCAACTGGACACAGAGTCCATTACATTCGTGATATTACAGCTCTCTGAATAACTAAAATACTGAGATGTATACGTGATGTCATTTTCATGATGATAGGAGCTAAAGCACATTATTAAACATGTGTTTCACTTCGATGAAATAGTTTATTGCAGCAGTACTCAGGGGCGGCTCTAGGCTTGTGGTGGCACTGGGCAGAGGAAGAATCGGTGGCTCCTTCTTCGGCCAATGTCAGTAAGGTAGCTTATCACGGTGTATGGCCATGTCCGTTGCGGACACTGCACAGCAGCCTCGTGCTCGTGACAAGCATTTATCTTTTGTTGAAATTTGTCGCTGCGTTTTTAGCTGTGTTGTTATTTTAAGTTAAGTTTTATGTGTATAATTTAACAAACATATTTTGCTGTATTTCACCTTAAAAATGATATCGTCATCATATGTAAATACGCGCTTTATAAAGTGGCTCAGGTTGTGAGATATTATAACTGTAGTGCAGGTTTACAGTGGGGTGATTGTACTTATAAGTACAAACCGTTCTACAAGGAGCAATTGATTGAGTGCATTTAAAGTTCTTGGGATTAAACTGTTTCTGAACCGCGAGGTCCGTACAGGAAAGGCTTTGAAACATTTTGCAGTGGCAGAGACAGCGTGTCCTTAAAGCTGTATACTGATAATTCTCTTTCCGATCAGCTGCTGCTGTGATTCACACTCAGATACAGTGATATAAATACTCCGAGTCGTGCAGTGAGAGTAATATTGAAAAAGATGATCCGCTGTGGCAACTCCTAACGGGAGGAGCTGAAAGAAGAAGAAGAAGAAGATGAAGAAGAAGAAGAAGGAGAAGTGAGAGTAACAACGCTAAAGCAGTTATGGTATTTGGAATACTATGGCTGTTCCCTGGACCATTATATTGTTACGAGTTAATTACAATCAGATGCGTTACACTAATAATCAATATGCGGTTAGTTTCTGTGTATTTATAAAGCCGCGTCAGGAAAATAATGAGTAATCACACAAGAACAGTACCACTGCTTTGACGCTGGGTGCCGCCAGTTTGCAAAACCGAGTGGAGAACTTGTGTACGACAAGGCATGAGGTACCGTGGAAAAGTGCGTGGCTTTACGCCAAGTGTAGGTTTTATACATCGCGATTTGAACGTGGAAAAGTTCTTACGCAACATTTCTGTGCGTACGCACCGTTTATACATGAGGCCCCTGGTCCAGATCTGGGAGGAGATCCCCCACAACACCATCTGTCATCTCATTAGAAGCATGCACCGATGTTGTCAGGCATGTATACAAGAACACAGGGGCCATACAAAGTGCTGCGTACAATTTTGAGTTGCTGCAATTAAATTTTGGCAAAATGGACTAGCCTGACACATAATTTTTTCACTCTGATTTTTGGGGCGTCTTTGAATTCAGGGCTCTGTAGGTTGATCATTTTCATTTCCATCAAACGATGTGGCATCCTTTCGTTCCTAACACATTACCCAGTCTATATCAGTATAGATATCCAGGAGGATTTCTTTTCCCATTGAGATCTGATGTGTTTTCAAAGTGTTCCTTTAATTTTTTGAGCAGTTTATATAATATTATTATTTATATATATATATTTATATATATCAGGTGTGGCAGAAAAGTAATGAGACTGATTTTTTATTTACCAAAGTTTTTATTTTTTTCAAACATCAATGTTATCCCCTTTAAAGTAGTTCCCTTGGGCAGCTACACACTGATGGAGACGTTGTTCCCACTGTTGGTAGCAGCGCTGGAAGTCTTCAACCGGTATGGTCTTCAGCATGTCCGTTACACTCTTTTGGATGTTTTCTAAAGTCCCGAAATGACGTCCTTAATAAGGAATAAGGGGGCTGGGGAACCACAGGAATGCCTTTTGAGGTCAAAAATTCTGTTATGGAGAGGGCAGTGTGACATGGGGCGTTGTCATGATGGAGCATCCATTTGTCTGCAATGTCTGGTCTCACGCGAATGACCCTTTTTCTGAGCCTTTCAAGGACGTCTTTATGAAAAACTTGGTCACACTTGCCGATTCTCCAAACTTAACACAAAATTTAATGGCACAACGTTGCTCCAAATTCCGCTGTTCCATTTTGGGTGACGCACAACCAAAAACACAACTTCGCTAATAGCAGTCTCAAAAATCACGTAGTTAAGGAAGGAGTTGAAACTTGCACTGAGCTATGGGAGGGTACTGATACACGTGCTCTATCAAGGACAACAGCGCAGCATTGCCAGATCGCTTGTAGTGTTGTCTGTCTCATTACTTTTCTGCCACACCTCATATATATACAGTATATATACATACACAACTGTGTAGTAGTATGCCCTTTGGAATTTTATGAATTCCAGCATTAATGGCTTAAAAAGTGTGATCTGTTCTTCAGCTAAGTCACAATCACAGAAAGATTGGTTAAATAAATAACTGACATAAAATAGGGCTAAGCAGTATGTACTTAAATTGATATTTTTTGAACCAAAGTGAGATATCTGATTTTTCTCTCTCTATTTATCAAAACCCCTTAAAGGTTGAAGAGCAGCACCATATAGACATTTAGATACACCTTTTCTATAGAAAGTCTAAAGCCTGCTATTTTTTCCTAATAGCAATATGAAATATTAACCAAGTGTTACAATGGATTGAAAAAGTATTCGACCCCCTCTGGAAAGCCACCGTATTTCCATCTTACATCATTACAACCAATAAAAATCACAAATGCAGAGTATCACAGTGAATTTTTTATTTCTCTGTCTACATATATTTTGAAACATTTATAGGTTGGTGAACTTAACATATACAAATTGACAAAAGTAGTGGACCCCTTCACATGACACAAAATCTACTTGGTAGCAGCACCCTTTGTGGCAATAACTGCTTGCAATCGCTTTGGATAGCCATCTACAAGCTTAGCACATCTGGATGGAGGCAACTTTCCCATTGTTCTTTGTAGAACTGCTGTAACTGGGCAACGTTTGAAGGCTTTCATTTGTGAACTGCAATTTTAAAATCACGCCACAAATTTTCAATCATATTCAGATCCGCACTCTGGCTAGGCCACTCTTTTTGTCAAACCATGCTTTAGTTACTTTTGTGCAGTGTTTCGGGTCATTGTCCTGCTGAAAGTGGTAGCGTTATGGCTGACATTTGAAGGTTTTCTTCCCAAATCTGGATATACTTCTTACTATCCATTCTTCCTTCAATATGGACAAGGATCCCAGTGCCTGCCCTAGAGAAGCAGCGTTAAAGCCCCCCCACCCCACCCACCATGCTTGTTGGTAGGTATGGTGTTTGCCTTTCCATCCGCCAGACACACGCCTTTGTGTTGACGCCAAAAAGTTCCATTTTGGTCTCATCAGCCCAAAGTACATGACTCCAGAATGTAGGACTCTTGTCAAGATGTCTGTTAGTGAATTCTACTTGAGCTTTCAGATGACATTTTTTAGTAGTGGCTTTTTTTCTGCCATATAGCCCATCTCTGTGCAAAACCTTTGATATTTTGGTCTTCTGCACATCCACTCCAGCTGCAGATACCAAGGGAGTCACCTTAGGATTTGCTCTTACTTCTCGGACTTGTTTTCTTGACATTTTCTTTGTTATTTTAAGAGGCCGATTCACTATGCTTCCAGTTCTCTTCTACTTTGCTATGATGGCCTTTACAGCCGACACACTGAGGCTAAGGAGCTTGGCAACCTTCTTGGCACCATTGCCATCTTTAAACTTCTTAATCACAGTGCATCTCAAGTCATTAGAAAGTTCCCTTGTCTTCATTTGCGTCAGTTTTTGAGGTTTCACCAAATAAGCCACTTGTGCTGATTTCCCAGTTGTATGTTCCTAAGAACTGGCCTAAATAGTCACTTAGAGACCAGTCAGCAAGCTAGAGGATGAATGGCTTGATTATTTACACCCGTTTTCATTAGCCTCATTGCATTAACAATCATACAGTCTGCAAGCTCTTAGGGCTCGAATACTTAGTCAACAGCAGATTTCACTGATATGTTCTTTATCGTTGCATCATAATTTGATTTTCAGGATTTTTCAGTGAAAATTTATTGTCCAAGAGGCCCACATTTATTTATAACAGTATGAAACTAAGGATACATTTTCAAAGAAAAATATTGCAGGAAATTTAAACTTTGTCTAGGGGGTCAAATACTTTTTCAACCCACTGTATTTTAAAAAGAAAAAATGATTCATGAATAGTTGTGCCTAAAAGATAAAGATTAAATTGTGCGTTTTTCTTAACCGTTTCAGTTTTCTATCTCCTGTACTTACAGAATATTGGAGTCTCCATTGTATGATGTGTGTCTGTGTCTGCCAGTTAGTAGATGATGCTCTTTCTCTCTGTTTACAGACAAAGACAAAGCTCTCGATTCATTACTGCACTAATCACTGATCATAATAATATATATGCAATTGTGTATTATATAAGTGTTCTGTATTTACAAATCCTGGATTTTCTTGTCTATAGCAGTCTATGATGCATGTGTGTATTTATTTTATTTAGATGTACCAGAAGGGTAAATACTCCTTTTGCAGTCAGGCCACTTTAACATTTCACATCAATTGCTGTTAATGTCTTTTTTTTCCCTTTCCATCATCAATGCTTTACTTAAAAACTGATATTTAACAACCCCCAAGTTTTGTTAACATAAGCATCTTGTATGCTTTCTGTCTTTTAATCTCTTGCTTCTTAGATAGATAGATAGATACTTTATTAATCCCAAGGGGAAATTCACATAATCCAACATCAGTATACTGATACAAAGAAACAATATTAAATTAAATAGTAATAAAAATGAAAACAAAAATAAAAAAAAAAATAAAAATAAAAAAGCAGACAATAACTTTGAATAATGTTAGCATTTACTCCCCCGGGTGGAATTGAAGAGTCGCATAGTGTGGGGGAGGAACGATCTCCTCAGTCTGTCACTGAAGCTACTCCTCTGTCTGGAGATGATCCTGTTCAGTGGATGCAGTGGATTATTCATGATTGACAGGAGTTTGCTTAATGCCCGTCGCTCTACCACAGATGTTAAACTGTCCAACTTTACTCCTACAATAGAGCCTGCCTTCTTAACAAGTTTGTCCAGGCGTGAGGCGTCTTTCATCTTTATGCTGCCACCCCAGCACACCACCGCATAGAAGAGGGCACTCGCCACAACCGTCTGGTAGAACATCTGCAGCATCTTACTGCAGATGTTGAAGGATGCCAACCTTCTCAGAGAGTATAGTCTGCTCTGACCTTTCTTACACAGAGCATCAGTATTGGCAGTCCAGTCCAATTTATCATCCAGCTGCACTCCCAGATATTTATAGGCCTGCACCTTCTGCACACAGTCACCTCTGATGATGACCTTCTTCAGTACTCACAACGTGTTGTCTTGACCTTTTTTGCAGACCACTCTGCTTCTGGTGTAGCTGACTGGACTTAGGCTTACTGTGGAGACATAGACACACTTTTGGCATAACTCATCCACCCGTCCATCACTGAACTCTTTTTTTTTCAAAGTTCCAACAGCATCAAACAAACAGCAGAGACCAGTTCTAGACAGACATTAGTTAGTCCATCTACAGGCCCACTCATGCACACATCTTGACACTCTTATCAGGTCTGTTCATAGACACCAGCTCACCTAATCTGCATGTCTTTGTGACTAAGAAGCAAACCAGAGAACTAGGAGACAATCCCATGTAGTCACTGGGAGAAGTCAGACAGCAAAACAAAGCAATGGGAATTGGGGATTTGGGTTGTCAGGGCTGGTTGAAGCTCAGATCTGAAACATCTCTTCTCTTTAAAATGTGAGTGACTGAGTGTTTCCAAGTTATTTTTGATATTTAGAACATCAACCATACCATTTTTTCAAACAGAAGAAACTGGAAGTTGACTTGTCATTAAGTGTTGGGTTTATTTTCAATAGTAGTAAGCTGTTGTACACCAAATGATCATCTCTTTTCAGTTCTCATTCTGAGCTTTGTATATTTACATGGAAATTTGGATCTGTCTGTTTCTGCAGGTTTACAAGGAAGCGACACCCTCTCTCCATCATTATTTCCTCTTCACTGCAAACTATCTCAAAATGAAAATATGAAAAAGCCAATATCTGAAGTAGAGAGTTTGTTACCAGCCCATAGCAAACAATTCTTCACCAGTGGTGATTTTCAAACAAACGAACAAATTTTTACTGAGAAGCCATATTACTTTTCTGAATGTAGCAGGCAATTCTGTACCAGTAGTGCTCTTCAGACTCACATAAGATTTCATACTGGAGAGAAGCCATATTCTTGTACTGAATGTGGCAAACAGTTCTCCAGAAGTTGCTATCTTCATTGCCATAGAAGAATTCCCACTGGTGAAAAACCATATTTCTGTTCTGACTGTGGTAAGCGATTCTCTGCAAATAGCAGTCTTAAGAATCATAGACTGATTCACACTGGTGAAAAGCCATATTACTGTTCTGACTGTGGTAAAGCATTTCGCTCCAGAGGTAGTCTTCAGACTCACAGACGGATTCACACTGGAGAAAAGCCATATTTCTGTTCTGACTGTGGTAAGCGATTCACCCAAAATAGCAATCTTCATACCCATAGACGGATTCACACTGGAGAGAAGCCATATTGATGTTCTGACAGTGTTAAATGATTTTGCACCAGTGGCGATCTTAGAACTCACAGACGGGTTCACACTGGAGAGAAGCCATATTTATGTAGTGAAAGTGGCAAACCGTTCTCCAGGAGTCGCATTCTTCATTCACATAGAAAAATTCACACTGGAGAGTCACCATATTACTGTTCTGACTGGAGTAAACAATTCTCTACAAGTAGCAGTCTTTAGACTCACAGATGGACTCACACCGGTGAAAAGCCATATTTCTATTCTGACTGTGGTAAGCGATTCTCTGCAAATAGCTATCTTCAGACTCACAGATGGATTCACAATGGTGAGAAGCCATATTACTGTTCTGACTGTGTTAAACAATTCTCTAGAAAAATCAATCTTCAAACCCACAGACGGAATCACACTGGTGAAAAGCCATATTGCTGTTCTGCTTGTGGTAAATGATTTCACACCAGTGGCTCAAGTTTTGTTGAGCTCCTGTATGCAAAAGAAAAATGTGTTTGTATTGTCAAGGCCAAAGACCAAGACTATGGAGGAAAATCTCTGAGATGATCTCCAAAATGAGTTCATTAGACCTCCAGCAGGCCAGCATGATGTTTTTTCCTTGTTTAAAATATTGTTATTTCCATTCTGTGTGTTGATGTTCAGGAATTCAATAAACAAGTTCTAAACAAGCACCCCCCTCCATTGCTTCCATCTTCACTTAGTCGGCTCGCAGGCTCCTCAATTCTTTGTAAACATGATATTTTTACTGTAGTGTGTATAATCTGGTGCTTGTAAAAAAACAGAAGAATGGAAGATGACTTTCAGCAGCACCAGTGGACGTTATGAATCCTGTGTGATGGCCAATAGATTGTCCAGGGCACCTGCTGTCCTCCAATCATTCGTGAATTACATTTTTAAGGATGTTTCAGGGGTCTTCATATTGCTGTATATTCATGATATATTTATTTTCTCTCAAGGCACAGATCAGTATGTGAACATTTTTGAACGTCTTATCTAGGCTGTGTAAAAACAGATTATAAAACTAGAATTTAACAGATCATTTCCTCTGGTCTTTGTTCCAGTCCAAAGTTTCCTGAGTTTACAATTGTAAAGTCCCTGAGAATTTAGAGAAACTTCAGTGGTTTGTAGGTTTTGGCCTCATAAACACAGAAGGCTTGTTTTCTTAAATTAAATCCTCACCATATTTTCAAGTTTTAATGCTTTTCTGTCACCTGTGGACACAAAGTTCCATAGAACGTATTGTAAGCTGCAAGAGCAGACCAACTATTTTTACAATTTCTAAAGGAACACTTCACTTTAGAATAGGTGGCACGGTGGCGCAGTGGTAGCGCTCCTGCCTCACAGTATGGAGACCCTAGCTTGGGCATGTATAGCTGCCACAGGTCCTGGCACACTTAACCTTCACTGCTGATAGTCACACAGTGAATTCTGAGGTGTATGGAAACATCTGATGTGCTCAAGAACACACTGTGTATGGCTTCTGTGCAAATCCTGGCAGCCAAGCTTTTCGATTCAGAACAGTTTGTGTATGTTATTAGCAGGTCTGCTGATTCCAGGCGTTAGGCTCTTGTGTGATTGATAAAGAGTTTAGAGTAGCACTTTGGGCTTCACTGTTCCTTGGTATCTGACAGTGCTTCGATTCCAGATGTTCAAATACAGCAGCCACAAAAATTCAAGCAATTAGTATGCCTAGTATCAAGAAAACAACAAAAGAAAACTCCACAGTCCAAGTGTCTTATTTAAATTCTGTCTAGCAGATCACTGCCATGGTCAGGTCAGTTTCTCCCAGCAAACTCCCTTTTCACTTTTTAATTCAAAACATCTTTGGATTTGATTCCTTTATCATGGTGTCTTGTAACCTCACTTTCTGGTGTGCGGACATTTCTACTTAGAATCCCCAATCAAAGCTGAAAAATGCATAAAGTGTGAAAGGCAACTTCAATAATCCATTTTATGGATTGGTACCCTCCAGGCTGAAGTTGGATGCTTATTCACCAGCTGCTGATTTCCATTACATTACATTAATTTCTGTTATACACTGCTACAAAAAATGAAGAGACACTCAATCATCTCTAACATCAAGTCAATTAAACTTCAGGGATCTCAATCTGTCTGGTTAGGAAGCCTAAGTGATTGTGAATCACCTTCACCTGCTTTGGTGCCAATGAATGTGACAACAGGTGACCAGCAGAGGCAACAGCAAGACAATCCCTTGAATGGAATGGTTAGCCACAGTCAATTGCTCTCTCCTTATCCTTCCTGATGGATTCTTCTCTAGTTTTGTGTTTTGCTCATGTCCTTGTCACTACTGGTAGGCTGAGGTGGTACCTGCAGTAGCAAACGAGGAACAAAAGCTGCTCTACAGGCAGAAGACGGTGCAATAGAATATTACAGAACTAGTAATGAACGTAAGCAAACAACTTACTGAATCCTGCAGGGGGTGCCAGCTCACTTGTAGGAATAAGTTCTTTTGCAATTGCGGTGTGTTACATAACCTGAAACTCTATAGATATAATATACAAAGGCGATACCTCTCCCTTAGTGATACGGCGGTAAGAAATCACATAGGAGAAATAACTTAGCTTTGTTTAATGATGGTTTACACGGCATAACAGACGAGGAAGCCATGACAAAACCTTGTGTCATTGCTGCGTTGGAAGGATTTTCAGGCTAGGATGACGTTATCTCCCATCCTTCCGTCAGCTGGGCAATGTTCCAAGGCTTTATACTCTTTCTTCATGTGCAGGCCCCCACTTAGGTGAATCATGCCATTCCAAACAAGGCAAAAGAGGATCCAATGTTATGCTGACTCTGACACACAGAACTAGTACAATGCCCATTTCACAGTTGTCCTTAACTTGTCTTGTCTTAAAAATCTTGCCTAGCAGTTCTTATATGGTGAACTCCTATGTGCTAAATCTGGCCTTGTGTTAGCTGTACAAGTGAGTGGATTTATAAAATATTTTTTGTACAGATATTTTCTCTAGAGAGTGCTAGCTTCCTGGTTGGAGTAAGTTCTTTTGCAATTGTGGCGTTTTAAGTAACCCGAAACTATATAGATATAATGTGAAATGGCGATATCCCTCCCATAGTGACACGGCAGTAAGAAATCTCATAGGAGAAAATAACTTAGCTTTCTTTAATGATGATTTACGCAGCATAACAGACAAAAAGGAAGCCACATGACAAGCCCATCCGAGAGTCTGCCATTTTTCGTTGCGGCACTGAAAGGGTTTTCAAGACCAGATGACATCATCTTCCATCTGTCCATCAGCTTCGAGGTGTTTGGCTGCTGTCCAAGTCTTTTATACTGTTTTCTCCACATGCAGGCTCTTACTTAGGTAAATCATGCCATTCCAAACAAGGCAAGGAGAGGATTCAATTTCAACTCTACCATACAGAAATAGTACAATGCCCATTTTCGTAATTGTCCCTTTCTAATGCTTGCTTAGCAATTCTAAATGCTGAGAGGTCCCATGTGCTAAATTTGGCCTGTACATGTGAGTGGATTTATAAAATAATTTTGGTACAGAGCACAGTGACATTAAACTTATTATTCTGATTACAACATATCAAAGTGACATATTAAACTTATATACTTATTACACTTACTAAATAATTTTTTTCAGACTCGTGTATCCTAGAATGAAGATTTTTCTTTAGTAATTCATTCATTCAAGTTTAAAACGTAATAGGTTTACTGCCCGTCTTCAGTGTGCCTTGTTGATATGTAGACTACTATTTCATTTGGACTTTCGAGCAAACAACAACAGTCAAATGCTTGTATTAATCTAACTGACTTAATTAAGTGTACATTAGGCAAACTGCAAATCCGTATTTATATGTTCATTCAAATCCTGATTCCTTTGTTTTTTTGCTTAGTAACAGTCAGCTTCAAGCAACGGTAAACATTGCATATCAAAATCTTACATCTGAACGCCATAACAAAAGGGGCCAAGAAATCAAGTTTCATAAGGGGCGTTGAAGGGGCTCAAGGATTGTGTATAATAAACGTGTTGACTGTTACATTTCATAATGATATTAAATCGCGCATTCTAGGGGTATAAAAACTTGCCCCACCCAACAGACGGGGTTCAGAAGAGCCCTGACGCTGTCATGTATAATTTGATTGTCAGTTTTTCTGAAACTCTTCTCACCGTGACTCTGAAAATGAAGCTGCTTTATAATTCCACCTGCTGTCTAATCTGAAGTCTTTGTCCATAATACCTGGGAGGCGTGATACCCCAAGAAGGAAGTTGTACATTGGATATCAAGAGAAGAATCGGACTAGCTTCTGCAGTAGTTGGAAAACTGAACAAATTGTGGGAATCCAAGAATATAGCAATCAGTACAAAAGTAACAATATATGAAACATTGGTTAATCCAGTTTTGTTGTACGGATCAGAATGCTGGTGCCTAAGAAAGGAAGATGAAAGAAGAATAGAAGTCACAGAAATGAGCTGGCTATGGAGGCTGCTTAAAGTAAGTAGAATGCACTGAATAAGAAACAGACTACACCAGTAACAAATGCTAAGTGAACGAATTCGCAAGCGACGACTCCTGTGGTTTGGACATATCAACAGAATGGACGGAAGACGACTACCTCAAAGAGTCATGCACCGCCACATGACAAGAAGAAGATCTAGAGGATGGCAACGAAAATGGTGGATTGATAAACATCATTGAAGACCTTGAATCACGGCACATTAGTCTGCGGCAAGCAGTTGATTTAACAGCAGACAGGACTAGATGGTGACATTTGGTGACCTCATCGTCACCGACAAACTGATGGATGACGGTGGTAAGCTATAGTAAAATCACGATAATCCGTTCGACAGAGTGCTATACTGTAAACTATCGGCACTCATGGGTGTAGCTAATGATATACCACATCGTCGTTTAAACGGTTGCTGAACAAAACGACATGCTTATTTTTACTTGCACTCCAAATGGTTCTGTGACTCCCACCCTCCTTTTTAAATATCGCTAAGGCAATTGGCTGAAGGGGAAAATGAATGACAATTAGCCCTGTTGATGATTTGGTGGATTTAAAGGTGAGTGACATCACAGGACTAATTTACAGTACGATTAGACGAAGAAGTGATTGACAAACAAAAATCTAATATCTGATTGACTGAAGTCCAAAATGATGGACAGATGACCACGCCCACAGGACACGCTGCAGCAATATATACGTCATCGGGGCTGCCCAATCTGTTTTACGCATGCATGAACAATTTACAGTAGGCCTTCAATACACATGCGTGTGCAGATCAGGTAGTGACACCTCACCCATCACTAGGATTCAGGAGGGGCTCCTGTAAGAGTTGGATTTGAACCCAGGTCCAATGTGCACCCAGCATGTGTCTGAGTCTCATATCCTTCTGAGCTCATACTTAAAAGCTGACACTGTTATTTTATTATTCACGATGATAAATGGAATTCTTGTTATTTTATATAACCCCTTAATAGAAAATGTTATATTTATGGCATAACCATTCTTCTATAGTACAGTGGTACCTCGGTATACGTCTGCTTTGGAATAAGTCCAACTTGGCATATGTCCTGTTTGGACATGAAAAATTTTGCTTGGTATACGACCTTTGTTTGGAGTACTACTTTGGAGTAGCTCTCTCGAGACAAAGCCACGACTGCCCACGAGCGTCAGTGTGCCAGTTGCTAGCATTCAGTGAACAACCTGCGCTATAACTCTTTGTGAATTTTCACGTGTGTGGTATAGCAGGTACACAGCTCCTGTCAAAGGCCAGTTTTAAAATAAATAATCACCGCACTTGCAGCTTGGTGAGGGGGCATGGCGGTTATGTGGCGGAAGCGGTTCTCAGGGCGATTCGTGATATGGGCATTTCTTACCTAAGTGCACAGGTGAGAGACCATCTGCATTCGTGATTGTTCCTGGGGCTGCTTATCTTGATAAATAGAAGCGCGAGTCGGCTAGAAGGGGAGGAAAAAGAAAGAACGGACAGGAGGTTCAACTGAATGGCAGACCGATGACTCGACTCACATTACTCTGCCGCCATCTGCTGGTTGGAGGTTCTCTAACATCCACTGCGTTACCTTATTACCCTAAAGGTCAAAATTCTTTATTTGTTAAAACAAAATAACTAGAGCTCCCTTTATCTTTTAATCAAGCGGGGTCATTTTTGCTAAATTGCTTGTAATTCGACCTCTCCAAATTAGAATCATTGCTGTTATTGAACTATCTGGAGTATAAACACATGTTTGGTCTCTTTGTAAAGGTAACATTCTCTAGTTTCACCCTTAGTAGGCAGAATCACTGTAGGTGTGACTGATCAAAAGTTATGCACATTAGAACTCACAAAAAAAACAATTTTTTTTGTTCTCGATTAAGTTTTTTTGTGAAAATAAAGCTGCAGTAGGTAGGTGGGGACAGAAACACACTATGTACCAACAGAATAACTTGTTGACTACTCACATTTCAAATTTGAAAAGAATATCTGTAAAAATGAACTTTTTTACACCAGTTGTTATGTGGGCATGCCCAGGGGCTTTTTAGAGGGACCATTATCCACATTTTGGAACATATGGAAAAAGTGTAATAACTTTTGAATGCTTCAACCCACAGATATCAATGAGGGCTCTACTGAACGCTTACACCTAAAGGAATCTATATCTACACACAGTGTCACTCTATTAGTTATAAAAATAATAAAAACAATAAAAAATACACATTTCTATGTAAAAATAGTCAATACAAGTCTTATGGGCCAAAAATATATATATATTTTTTATTTTTTACTTTTGTTTTTATAAAATGCACACAAACTATATATATTTCTTTTACAAACTGTTACAACACAGCTCAGCGTTTTTCCATGTGCCACTTGATGGCAGCAATCACTAGCAAGCAGAAAGCACAAGGGCGTGGCACATGTCGCTCTCTGCCATTAGACGTCTCCTGGGCCGATTGATTACTTTCACGCCACATACATGCATCTATTATTTAATCGAGAGTGTATTTACATTTATCTGTACGTTTATTCATATTTAAAATGCGAAAAAACTTGGCGAAATCACAATAAACAACCACGCACCAACTCTGCAGACTGGCACAAATGCCACCTTCGCGCAGCTCCGATCGTTTTGTTTACAAGTTAGTATGGCAAGTTACATATCAAAATGCTCGGCTGCTCATTGGCTGTAAGTTTTGAGTGTCACTCACAGTGTCCAATCAAACTGGTAGATTCTACCAGGGTTTGGAGTTGTACGTCATCCTTCAGCTGTCTGTGACACTCGTTGGCTATACGAGGTGCCAGTCAACCCCAGACCCGTCGTAATTGGCCAACTTAGGTGTCAATCAGAAGCTAACACTTCCGTGTTACATGCTGTAGCATGGTTATCGCCGACAGAAACAAATTACGTCTGATATGATCAATAGAAATGAAAAAAAATTACGTAGCTAGTCTCAAGTTATGAAACGTTTTCTGGAGTTTTTGTCCCTTTGAGGATCTATCGTGTGTTTTGGACCTAAATCGTTTTACTGGATTATATTCCCTGGAGCCTTACGGACAGAATGAGATCAATACTGCTCGGAAATATTGATGTTTGACTTGCAGGGGGTCTTCAAAGGTAGGGAAAGTCAACTCTTAAAAGTATGTACTTCTCTGTAAAAAAGGCTTTAGTGTCAGTGCTGTGGTTGTTGTGTGTCAAAATGGTTTATATCATCGGAAAGACGAGACTTTGAAGTTTCATTTGATGGGTAGTATGTCGAGATGCATGGCAGATGGGCATGCACACATGGCTGTGACGTCGTCCAAACGCTGTTATGTCCCGGGACCGGTACGTGTGTGCGTTAAGGGGAGACAAAATGAAGAGCCTTTTTAACTTGTGAATATATTGCTGCTATCTGCTGGTCAAAAGTTCCCCAACTTTCACTGCTTCTCTTAAAGCTCATATTTGTTTACTTATGCATTTCTTTCGCAATTGCTACAATTCCCTCTATCATTTAAATGCAAAATTAATAACCTATATATGTAATTAGTCAGTCATTCTCCAACCTGCTATATCCTAATACAGGGTCACAGGGGTGTGCTGCAGCCTATCCCAGCCAGCACAGGGTGCAAGGCAGGAACAAATCCCCCGGCATTGCGCCAGCTCTCCGCAGGGCACACACGCACACCAAGCACATACTACGGACAAGTTAGGATCGCCAATGCACCTAACCTGCATGTTTTTGAACTGTGGGAGGAAACCCTCGCAGACACAGGGAGAACATGCAAACTCCATGCAGAGAGGACCCTGGAAGCAAACACAGGTCTCCTTACTGCGAGGCAGCAGCGCTACCACTGTGCCACCGTGCCGCCCTTATATGTAATTATTATATTTAAAATCCTATACAGATTTATCAAGTCTTTTTTTCTCCAAATTTATCACAATACTCATTTTTTCCTTTTATTCACAATACTGAGAATTCACATTCATGTATCTCCCAATATAAACACTACTTCACATCTCTTTGAGTGAGTGCTAAGTTCCCTCACAAATGGATTCCATTTATAGAAGTTTCTTGTTGCTTTCCCCTAAAGTCTGTCAGTCTCATCATTAAATGCCATCTCTATCAATGACCCAAATACGATTGTTAAAAGGCAATAGAGAGGATTGTGACCAGCTCCAATACAAATCAAGAATATCTCAACCGAGGCCCAGGCTTTCTACCTCAACTTTGATACCTTACCAGGGGGCTACAAGCCATTCTACTCACAAGGCGCCCCTGCTGGGATTCAGTTACGTGTTGATATGCCTTCAGATTGCTTCTTCTGAAAGGGCTAAACTTCAGAATACCTAAGCAAAACCCAGTGATGGCTGCTCCTGTCAGGCTTTCGTATGCGGATGGCTACCTTTGAAAGGGTGACACAGTCTAACAGAAGCAAAGGACTAATCACTACCTCTGACAGCACAATACCTAAATGGACGCAGTTCGTTTTATTAACAACTAGCAGAATACCCGCGCTTCGCAGCGGAGAAGTGGTGTGTTAAAGAAGGTACGAAAAAAAAAAGGAAAAATTTTTAAAATAACGTAACATGATTGTTAATGTAATTGTTTTGTCATTGATATGAGTGTTGTTCTCATATCTATCTATATATATATATATATATATATCTACAGTATCTATATATATATATATATAGATATATATATATATATATATATATATATATATATATGTTGTTCTCATATCTATCTATATATATATATCTCTATCTATCTATATATATATATATATACTCGCTTGGCAGCGAGAAGTAGTGTGTTAAAGAAGAAAAGAGAAAGAAAAGGAAACATTTTGAAAATAACGTAACATGATTGTTAATGTAATTGTTTTGTCACTGTTATGAGTGTCGCTGTGATATATATATATATATATATATATAGCAAAATACCAGCTTCAAGCGATGTCATGTGTTTAAGAAGTTATGAAAAAGAAAAGGAAACATTTTAAAAATAATGTAACATGATTGTCAAAGTAATTGTTTTGTGTATTTGGCGGCAGCGTCACAAAGTTGTTTTTGGTAGCTGCATCAGAAAATGTACCACGACGTCTGACACGCCTCCTTTTTACTGTTTTCTCACAGCTTGGATTGCTGCTGTCATATACACACACACACACACACACACACACACACATACATACATATATATATATATATATATATATATATACACATATATATACACATACATATCTTCATATCTACATATCTATATATACATATCTACATATACACATATATATATACATACCTATCTACATCATATATACACACATACATACATACACACACACAAATTATATATATGTGTGTATGTATGTATGTATGTGTGTGTGTGTGTGTGTATATATATATATATATACATACATACATATATATACACATATATATACTTGTGTGTATAGCTTTTATATATGTGTGTGTATAGCTTTGGTCACTGAGTGCAAGGGAAAAATAATAAAATATAGTCTATAAGTTATTAAACAGTAAAACATTAACGTTTTAAGAAGTACAGGTACATTGAGCACTACTGGAGTGGTTGCAGGTAAACTACATTTTAAAGACTGTGTAACACAACAGGTAAGTAACTAACAGCAGCTAAAATATATATGGATCATCTCTCGGTAGTAGATCCCTTTTGAAAGGCGCTACACGACGGCTGTGGTATAGAAATTACATTTTCTATGTGAACGTTTAAATTTGTGCCTCTGGTAATGTGCCTTACCGGCATTTAAAGAAAATTAGTTTTGTGTCCTCTGCACTGTTAAGAGAGAAAGGCTTTGGTTTAGGATAAAAGGTGTAAAGAAAGGAAAGTTGCCTTTTTCTTTTATATAGTATAGAGAGATGTGTTCGCGGACGTTATGATCGCCTTTTGACGACAGTCACGGTGGGTCTTGTGTAGACTGGTGAGACGTCCCTGCCATTAATCGGCTGTGATGGCACTGTGAGTCCTCCACTGTATGCGTGTGTTCATAATCCGAGTTTAGGACCTCATAATCGTATACGTGCAAAAGAAAGTGTGAATCGCCTTAATATTATTTTGCCGTGGTGTAGAAAAGGGGTCCCGTGTTTGCACTTGTCTGGGCTATAGCGCAGGGGGAGGATGAAAAAAATTAAAAGTGCTCACTTTGACTTAAGGCAGAAGCGCAGTCAGCGTCTCAAAGGCCGGCACAGCTATGCTTGCTGGCTGGCTGCTCGACTTTGCTGGGCAGGAGACCACAGTTTTTGCAGACACGTTCATGATATCAAAAGTCTCAACGCTCTTTGGAGGTCATTCATATATTATATATATAGCAAAATACCCGCACCTCGCAGCGGAGAAGTAGTGTGTTAAAGAAGTAATGAAAAAGAAAAGGAAACATTTTAATAATAACGTAACATGATTGACATTGTGGGCGGCACGGTGGCGCAGTGGTAGTGCTGCTGCCTCGCAGTTAGGAGACCCAGGTTCGCTTCCCGGGTCCTCCCTGCGTGGAGTTTGCATGTTCTCCCCGTGTCTGCGTGGGTTTCCTCCGGTACTCCGGTTTCCTCCCACAATCCAAAGACATGCAGGTTAGGTGGATTGGCGATTCTAAATTGGCCTTGGTGTGTAGGTGTGTTTGTGTGTGTCCTGCGGTGGGTTGGCACCCTGCCCAGGATTGGTTCCTGCCTTGTGCCCTGTGTTGGCTGGGTTGGCTCCAGCAGACCCCCGTGACCCTGTATCCGGATTCAGCGGGTTAGAGAATGGATGGATGGATGATTGACATTGTCATGAGTGTTGCTGTCATATATATGCCTGCCTAAATAAGTCACCCTCGCTTTGCTCTTACTTTATTTACCGTTCATTTAATCATGGCTATTGGTGGAAAAATTATAAAATGGAAGGAGGATGGCTTTACCAAAACAATTATTGATGGCGAATCGATTATTCATAAAGCTTGAATTGGTGATGTTTTTCTGTGTTAACCTCATATTTTTTCAGACTTCTTCTCAAACTAAGGTGGTGCGAGGGTAAAATGAATCGGGATGCTGATCAATGTAATCGGTGTACCAGGAAATCATGCATTGACAAAAGCTCCCCTGTGCTTGTAATGCAAAGTGTGATTAAATGCATTATTTTTTAACGCATTATGGAGCACATGCATCGAAGCTTCTCAGCTGTGCTTGTGCTAAGAAAAGGAAAGATTTTAAAAATAACGTAACACGATTGTCAATGTGACCTTTTGTAAGTAGTGCCTGGAGGATTCAGTGTGAAGAAACTCGAGAGATAGCGTGTGTATTAACTTGTGGATTTTTCTGTGAGTATTTGGTGGCAGTCTGACGAAGTTGCTTCGAAAGACGGCATTAGCCGCGGAGCTCAGCTCAGACCGAAATTAGATGAATGGGAGGGAGATGATGACGTGACTCCCCCACCCGCCTTAACTGTCAATCCCCCACAAACACAGTCTCTCGGAATTTGCATAAGCACACCCCTTCACCTACAATTTTAACTTAGTTACAAAGTGATCAAAACTCTCGTTTATATCCTGCGTCCTCTCATTAAACTTGTATCCTGCATTACATGTGGGCATGTGAAATGCCAGCAGTAGCCTGTCTATGAACTTAATTTAAAGTTTAGGTTTACACCTTGCTTTCTTTCCGAGGTAGCAGCACTCATGAATATGGTAGTATATGTCACTCGCTCGCTTCTTATTGTTTCGCTGCCTTCTCAATTATATAATGCATGTTTTCTTAAGCGCTTTTTGGAGGTCATCCTGGTTTTCTACGCACTGCGTTGACAATCAGTTCACGTGATTACGTGGGAGGCGTGATGATGTCACACGAAACTCCGCCCCCCCACGTCATTCCAGCTCAACTCCATTACAGTTAATGGAGAAAAATAGCTTCCAGTTATGACCATTAGGCGTAGAATTTCGAAATGAAACCTGCCCAACTTTTGTAAGTAAGCTGTAAGGAATGAGCCTGCCAAATTTCAGCCCTCTACCTACACGGGAAGTTGGAGAATTAGTGATGAGTGAGTGAGTGAGTGAGTGAGTGAGTGAATGAGTGAGTGAGTGAGTGAGTGAGTGAGTGAGTGAGTGAGTGCTTTGCCTTTTATTAGTATAGATCATTGGCCACTGCTAAATATCAGTAAACAACAGGACAACTTTAGCAAAGCAATATTCAAACTATATGAATCATTAATTATGTTTATTTGAAAGAGAAACCAGGTGTAAATGTTAAATATGTAAACATACAATCTGAAACCAGGCATGATGCTTGGGAGCGAAGAGGCAGTCTGTAGGTGGCAAAGTCGGACAGCGTTGTCTTCTCTTTGGCAGTTGTTTCTCTCTCTTCTTCTAGTCTTGGCAGTTTTGAGGTCTCTCTGGAAGTGCCTTTTGAAAATACCTTAAATTTATAGGGTCTTGCTGACTGCCTCTTTTCACAATAAAACCCTGTCTTATGTAAGGTATTGCATCAGTCAAAGTTTGAGACAACTGAAAAGTTCCTATGGTCTGCTTCATTACTGATTAAGTTACTTGTGGCTAAACACGAAACATGTTCATCTTAAAGTCCCAAGCCTCCATTTTACATATTCTTACAAGCATACACACACACACTGGTTACTTTATCTAAGTTTCAATATATTGTCACAAACTCCACAAAGAGCTAAAGGTTTGGGATAGCCACCCGTATATTTGGTTTCCTGGCTGCAAATTGCAAATAAATGAGAGCACTGTTGTGCACAAAACCAAGTCCAAAACAGAACTGAGGGAATAGAGAAAAGGCGGAGGCTTTTAAAGGGAAAGACAGGAAGTGAGGTCAAAGGGGTTGGGCTCATAAGGGTCTTCAGCCATAGGCTCGATCCCGGACATGACATCACAGGGGCTGGAGCCGGCAAGGTCTTCTTCCATAGGCTCAGACCTGGCAATGACTTCAAGAGGGCCAGGTGGAATCTCTCTCAAACTGCTGGCCTCAATTTACAGCTAAGGGAGGTGCCATGACAGC
This sequence comes from Polypterus senegalus, assembly GCF_016835505.1. NCBI lineage: Eukaryota > Metazoa > Chordata > Cladistia > Polypteriformes > Polypteridae > Polypterus > Polypterus senegalus. Next base: position 151,635,801 of record NC_053161.1, read on the forward strand.
TATGGAGTCCAGCAGAGCAATACCAGCTAACTGTCTGCTTAAGTAAGGGAATCAATAGAAACAGAAGAATGGGAAAGACTCCAAAGGATTTGGGAAGGTAAAGGTAGTAGTAGTTGTACTAGTTTGGGGCGGCTATGAAAACGTCACTAGTCAAATTTAAACAAACGAGGAAGAAGCAAACATAATTGAAAATCAGATTTCCTCTAACAGCTCTTCTAGATCCAAAATCAAACCCAGAGCGCCCGGCGTGTAGAAGTATCAGTGCCAAGAGATTACTCCACATGGAGTAATGCTGAGATAATCTGAGCAACAAAAATGGCTGACCTTTGGTCTGAGGTTAACAGTTTTCATCTGAGAATGTCATGAGGTCCTGAGGATCTACCACACTCCATTTATATTTAATCTGTGACCTCACATTTGAGTACTAAGAATTTCAGGAATGATGGAAATGGTGGCATTAATAACTGCTGGCACTCAAACACGGCACAAAAAAGAGTTGATCAAAGGTAATTGAAACACTCTCAACTGTTTGTATAATATGAAGATCTACATTCAGGGTGAAAACAAAGTCAAAATCGGATTTCATGTGTGTGTGTGTGGAGTCTGCCACAGGTTGTAGGAACCAAACAGAAACCATCATGGGTGAGAACCTGGAGCTGAGGGGGACCCTCTACCTAATAACACAACTTCATGGTGACTGAGAGCCATCTTGGACAACTCAACAAAGAACGTGGAACTTCAGGGGGGTCTGTCAATTTGTAAAGAGAGCCATTGGAAAGTCAAAGTTAACTGCTATTGTTTTATCCCAGTTCTATGTGGTTCATTTTTTCCCCTTTTATTTTTATTAGGGGGTTTGAAAGACGAGGAATTCAGATTTAATATTTGTCTTTGCATTCAGTTCCATTTGTAACGTGTTCATTTTTTAAATCGGTGCCACCATTATACGGTTCTCTGTTTATTGTTGCCAAGTTGGTTGTCACCACATTAAGGACAGGAAGTTCTGTTGTCACGGGGTCATCTCTGTAATGGTGGGTATTGCACACTTTCCTATTATCCGAGATTCTGGATTCAAACAAAAATCTCTTTGTTTATTTTAGTGACTTTCTTGCTTTACTCTGATTATGTTTTAGTTTCTTTGGTTCGTACTTTTTTGATGTTGATTTTTGTCACGTCCACCTCCTGCCCAGACATTCACATTTTTCCCCTGACATTTCCATTCTAAAGTGAGCAAAAAAAGTGAGTAGAAAAGTAGTTGAGGGTCTATTCTGGACGTTCCTGTGTAATAGCACAGGCAAGAAAAATGGTGGAAGAAGAGAAACAGATGAGTTTGCAGATTTGTTGTGTCTGCAACACGTTTTACTGATGCTATTTTGATGGTCCTTTTGGGTGAAATACCCTAAAGACTGGAAGGGCCAGTATTACTGGTGGGCTCAAAGGAGCTCCTCTGGCTTGAAGTTCTACCAGCTGTAAAATACAGGCACAGTGTCCCCTCCAAGTCAGCCCCCATAGGGCTACCAACCCACCTATGCATGTGACACACACTTGGTTTGGTTTAAATGTTTAATATGAAGACCCTCTGTGATATCACATAGACCAGGGGGTTCCAAGGCCCCCCATAGTATTGTACCGCCTGGCCAGTGCACCCCACTACTACAAAGCTGATGCTGTGACGCTGAGTATTAGTTCACTAAGTCTCAGTTTGGGCCTTCAGCAGTCCCACCGCATGCCTTTGGACAGCAGCAGACGTGTTAATCAGAGCCGAAGCTTAAACCCAGCAGCCTGTTGGTGAATATTCATCAGATACCACCTGGTGGAGCTGGGCACGGGCACTCAGACGCGCTTATCTTTGCACTCCAGGAACTGAAAGGTGTTCAAGTGCCGCCATTGTTTAATCTCACATTGTTAAGTACTGAAAACACTGAACTGGCACAACTGCACCTTATATTTCTTGAAGCCTTAATAGATGTTGTGTATTATTTCATAACAAAGGATTAATGATAGCTTTTGTGTGGTCTGCACTTGTTTATTTTCAATGTATTTGCCAAATGCTTGTTTAATGAATTACTTTTAATGATTCAATATGGAATACAAAAGGCCTTTCAATACTTTACATTTACAAAAAGTATCCAGTTACAGTTTAACCAGATCAAAGTCAGGAGAAAAGCAAATCACAAATTACATGGTAAAAAAAAAGAAAAATAGGAAATAAAAAATTGGGTGTGGTCGCCCCTTCACTTTCACGTATACTCAGATATGGGGATGGATATTTGAGGAGGAAACCACAAGACAATGATTATATTTTTAAATTATGTACATTAAAGACCCATCAACAACAAATCAAATCAAATTAATAACAATTATTCTAAAAGTAAAGTTGAATAAATCGGACTCTGTAGCTGCATAAATAGGTAAAGTACCAGTTTGGTTAACGGAAATATCCCAAAAGTTGATAGAAATCTATGTTTTCTATCTAATACTTGGATGCAAAATTTGGTTGGCCTGAGTGAAAGTGTACTCCAGTTATCGTGTTTACATACACAGACATACTGTATATACTCGTGTTTAAGTTCTCCCGTGGATAAGTCGGGACTTGATTTTACCTTTATAATGTCTGGTATTTTATAATGTCGGTCATATAAGTCGAATGTGGAAAACTCACGCTATTGGTCCAAGAGATTATGATATGCTAATGCCCACCTGAGAGAGTAACCACTGTGCACACGGCCCTTTTATTTCTATGTGGGTATGGCAATGCGCTGTATCAGCACATGCTCTCCTAACCACCCCCCCTCTCTCTCTCTCTCTCTATTGTGCCTACATGACCACAGGGTGATACCCGAACTATTCAGAAATGACATTTTCACTCTTTTGTGTTTTTAGTATCTCAAACCATCATACACCTTTATTGTAAGAGCATCCCTTATCTATGATGGAGCGTTCGATCAGAAGAAAATATGAAGCTGGTTTTAAATGAAACGTTGTCGAAGTAGCGAAAGAAATTGGTAACTGCACTGCTGCAACACAATTCGATGTGTCTGAGAAACTGATGTGAGATTGTAGGAAGCAAAAAGAGGTAAAAAAAAAAAATTAAAATGAAGTGTCGTATTTTTGAACGGGCATATAAGTCTGGGTCTGATTTTATGATCGATTCTTCTGGTTTCAAGACCCGACTTATACGCGAGTGTATACGGTAATTCCAAAAATGGTATTTTTGGACTCAGGGAGGTCTAAAATATTGAGATTCATCAAAACCGCGACATCAAATATTTCGACGTTTACAATACTTTTCCTGTACTTTGTATACAAGAAAGAAAAAAGAAAGAAAACTCACAAACGTCAGTGTAAACGCTGAGCCTGCTTCATGGCTGTCCAGGGGGGGTATTTTCCGTACATCACTTAAATCATTCGAGATTAGATGCCTCATTTTTTGATGAGTTAATGTCGGTGAAACTCATCCGGGATAAGTCAGTTTTTCAAATGCAGCCGTATAGTAGATTAGTCTAGCTGGATCTAATCATGCAAGATGAATGCGCGCGCCCGCATTGATTGGAGAGCCCATATATATTGAGTCTAGAAAACATGATCAGCAAGTCTTTGATAGGCTGTAACAAAATGACGAAAGAACGGACGCATTTATTTTTCTCACACAAGCAGAGCAGGACCTTTTATTCGAAGGATATGAAGAATTTCAATATTTATTATGCACAAAGGGTAACACAGCAAAAGCAGCCCAAACCAGAAAAGACAGCTGTCAAAAAAGTGGTTGACAAATTAAACGCTATTGTACTTACTGAATGCAGCGTTTCATTTCCTATGTGTCAGATTAATTATTATTTAATATGTCATAATTCCAGATCAAACGTGAGCACAAGGAGAACATGGGAACAGGTTAAAGTGAAGTACAAGAATATACTTCAAACTGGTAAATATTGGTATATAACTATTTAAAGAATTGTTTACATAAAGAATCATATATAATGGCAGGAAACACTTCTTTTATTGTCTGCACACGCAAATGTCCAGGAAACACTATGAGCCAAACAGACTTTACGAATTTCCTGGCAAACTGCACTTTTAGTTAGATTTTCCGGATCGCCTACAGTATATACAAAAAAAAGTGCCGCTTGCAAAAAAACTCAAAGCAATGCATACTGTCTATGTGGTTGTGAGAGCCCGACTTCGACTAGTTTGACTTTGAATATAAGGTGTTAATAAATCTCTGAGGTACAATATTTCCCCTCAACTAAAGCGGTAGCTGTATCTTTCAAAAAGAATTTCCTCCGGGAGCAATAAAGGATCTTGCCGATCGCGCAAAAGTCTCTTCTTATAATTTGCGCACCGATATCAATTGGTTGCTCATTCATGAACGGTGAGTCCATGACTGAATGAATTCCATGCACGGACACTGATTAAGTGTGTTAGCTAATTCTTGTTTACATAGAACAAACCTGCTCCAAGCAGGTTTGAGGATTTGGATGTACTGCTATATGACAACACATCCATCAAGAGTTTCGAAAAACCTACAGATCCAGGATCATGCAAAATCGTCAACAATTACATCCGGCTAAACGAGTAATCCACGTACCAAAAAATATCCCCCAGTTCTGCTTCTGCCTTCTTCCTTTTCCTGTGTTTATTTTTTTATTGAAAGATGAAAGTTATTGAACATTAGCGACTCTAAAAGTGTTCCACTCTTGATTAATATTGTATCAATCGCACTAAAAAAATAAAATGTTAGATAAGTGTATTTTATTATTAATAATATTTGCTATCAGTCGTCTTTTTTCCTCATAGTACATTTTGCAGTAGACTGCCAGTTTTTAAAACCTTTCTGAAGATGATGATACAGCAAACCAGTTTACCCAATCTTGAAATATGGAGACACTGGTGCACCAAACCGAGTAAATGAGTGAGACGCAGTGGAGACTGACCCAGTGGAAGGACATGAAATACACAACATAATAAAGTCTGACTATATATTCTTTAGGAAAAAAAAAAAAACCTATGTGGGTGGTGGCAGACCTCCTGTACTTTCCTGCTTGTCGAAGATAAAACCTTCACCTGTGATTACTATAAACCTGGGAAGGGACCAGCTCACCCAAATACATGAGAGTTAAGAGAGAATCCCAAGAAATACCTTGAGATGAACCCAGAAGGTTCCATGTGTGTAGGTCCGTCTTGGTGCTTGGTAGACTTAGAGAGATGTTATGAATGTGGCTTCGATAGTCTCTTGTAGGCAATGCCATAAACTAAGGGGCATCCAGAGTGACGACAGCTGTGTTTGAAAGTTTGAACGTCAAGTTTCTCCTTTTATTCAACATTTTCAAAAATAATAATGTCACAAGACTGATTTTTTCCCCCATTTTTATGCAATTATGAAGCGCATATCATTTTTGCCTGTCAGTTTTGTTCTCCTGTTTTATTTTCCTTTTTGTATTCTGGTTCTGCATTTGCTCCTTCAGGATTTCATTGCTGTATTCACTTTTCTTTCTTTGGATGGTCCCAGGCCTCCTTTTTAGATTCACTCTTCGATTTTTCCAAAAACTTTTTAATTTTTTTTTTTATTATTATTAAATTGGACATGCTTGCTCCCCCAATGGCTCAACCAGATCTTCCTAGCTCAGCATATCTCTGGTCTTCGCATGCCTGTCAAAGAGCTGATGCAACCAGACCACCTTGCACATTGCTTCAGCCCCTCGGAGTGCAGTAAACCATCACAAAAATGAAATGTTACGCAATTTGTCCCACATATTTAGCACAGAAACACATTCTCACATTGTTTTCAAGATGAAAAAGGGGCTTAGGCTGACTTAAGGAATAGAAAAATCATAAAGATCTATGAAAGTGTGGACTGAGGCAGTCAAAGCAAATACGACTCTGATAGCCAAAAAGCATCGAACAGAGGAGAGACAAAACCCAGAAGAAGGCGGGAGTTACCCAACATCTTCCCCTTAAGCAGTTTTCCTGCCTTGCATCCTGTGCTGCCAAAAGAGGCTCCAGCTTCCTGCAATCCTCAATTGGATTAAACGAGTTTGCGACTACAGCAAAACCTGCAAATCAAAGCTATATTCGTGAAAAGTCAGATTATAAGATAAGAATGTGGTGTAACATTAATGCCACTTTATGATCTACGCCTTGTAATTTTGAAGAACTCGAATGAAATTTTACAAATGTTCCCAGAAACTGAAAGGATACTTTTAATCTGGCTTACAATTTTAAAATTTATTTTGCTGCTTTTTGTTCATTTTGAAAATTGCAGCCATTTTTTTCCCCCCAAAAGGCCTTGCCAACCCTGGGGACCCCTTTTGTAAATCAGTTGATGACCATGAAATAATCAACTTGCTCTCAAGTGTAGTCTATTTAAATATTTTGGGACCAATGCAAATGTGGCTAATCTACAACAGTTGGAATCGACGCTTAAAACCACTACACATACGCATTTGTAGATTTCTATTTTGGTATATTCTAGATGATGTTAATATTTAAATGTTATGTTGTGTACTCTGCGGTGGGCTGGCGCCCTGCCCAGGGTTTGTTTCCTGCCTTGCACCCTGTGTTGGCTGGGATTGGCTCCAGCAGACCCCCATGACCCTGTAGTTAGGATATAGTGGGTTGGATAATGGATGGATGGATGGATGTTGTGTACTCATTGCAATTTAGACATGAGGGGAATTGGGCCAACCAACCTAACTTGGTGCCAGTCCCGAGCCCAAATAAATAAAAAGGGTTAGTGTCAGGAAGGGTGAGGGCTGGAAAACTTTAACCAAAGCCGTAATAATGGAATCAATCCAATCCGCTTCAGAAAACACAAGAGCGTACCCCGTAGGCCTCGCCTGACACCTGTGGGATGTGAGCGAGGACTGCTGGGCCACAAGGGTGGGCTTAGCTACAGAAGTTACTCCAGAAGAAGCAGAAGAAAAAAAGGGTAAGTTAAAGGTAAGAGTGGAGCAAAGTGTGGTCTTAAATGAGCACGACAGGATCAAGAAGAGACAGAAGAGGGACTTTGAAAAGCTGTTGTTGAATGAAGAAACCCCAAGGGTAGTATTTGGGGAATAAGACTCAAATGAAGGGCTAGAACTAAGAATAAGGAGGGAAGAAGTAAAGGAGAGACTGAAAAGAAACGAAGATTGGAATGGCAACAGGACTGAATGAAATTCTAGCAGAAGTGTGGAAGAGTTTAGGAGAAGAAGGAGTAGATGTGTTGTGGGATCAAATGCAGAAGATCTATGAACAGGAGAGAATACCAGAGAAGTGGAGGAACAGTGTGATTGAACCGATTTAAAAGGACAACAGCGATATTCAATATTGTGCAAACTAGGAAGTTAAGCTTGTTAAGCATGCCAAGTATGATAAGCTTTCTGGCCTAACATGCATCACAGGAAAATGAATGGAAGGAATTATTAAAGATAAGATTGAGCAGCACATGGCAAGGACAGGAGTTTTAATCATCAGGCAGCAAGGGTCAGAAGAGGGAGGTCGTGTTTTACTAACACACTAGAATTCTATGAGGAAGCAACAACAAAAGGTTATGATCAAAGTGAAGCTTATGATATTATTTATCTGGACTTTCAGAAAGCATTTGATAAGGTGCAACATGAAAGGTTGGGCATCAAACTAAAAGTAGTGGGAGTTCAGGGTGATGTTTGTAGATGGGTGCAGAATTGGCTGAGACACAGGAAGCAGAGGGTGATGGTGAGAGGAACCTCATCAGAACTGGCTGATGTTAAGAGTGGTGACCAGCAGGGGTCAGTGCTAGTGCTGCAGCAATTTTTAATATATATAAATGGTTTAGATAGGAATATAAGTAACAAGCTGGTTAAGTTTGCAGATGATACCAAAATAGCTGGACTGGCAAATAATCTGGAATCCATTGAAACATCACAGAAGGGACTTGGACAGCATTCAGGCTTGGGCAGATTTGTGGCAGATGAAATTTAATGTCAGTAAATGTAAAAAAGTATTAGACTTAGGAAGTAAAAATGTTAGGTTTGAATGCACAATGGGCGGACGGAAAATCAAGAGTACACCTTATGAGAAGGATTGCAGTGGACTCTAAGCTATCAACTTCCTAACAGTGTTCAGAAGCCGTTAAGAAGGCTAAATGTATGTCAGGTTATATAGCACCCTGATGGGTGGAGTACAAACAAGTCACAGGAGGTTCTGCTCAAGCTTTATAACACACTGGTGAGGCCTCATCTTGAGTATTGTGTGCAGTTTGGGTCTCCAGGCTACAAAAAGGACATAGCAGGAATAGAAAAGGTCCAGCGAAGAGCGACTAGGCTGATTCCAGGGCTACAGGGGATGAATTAGGAGGAAAGATTGAAAGCCTTTACGGTTTAAGATAAAGAAGATTAAGAGGTGACATGATTGAAGTGTTTACAATTATGAAGTGAGTTAGTCCAGTGGATCAAGACTGTTATTTTAAAATGAGCTCATCAAGAACACGTGGACACAGTTGGAAACTTGTTAAGGGTAAATTTCGCACAAACATTAGGACGTTTTTCTTTGCACAAAGACACTTGTAATAAACTACCAAGTAGTGTAGTATACAGTAGAACTTAAGGGACTTTTAAAACTCAACTTGATGTTTTTTAGGAAGAAATAAGGAGATAGGACTGGCAAGCTTTGTTGGGCTGAAAGGCCTGTTCTTGTCTCGATTGTTCTAATGTTCTATAGAGGGATAAAGCTGATGTCATACATAATGAAAATTGAGGAAAGGGTTACAGATAGAAGTCTTAGAGAAGAGACCACCGATGGGAAGGAGCAGTTTGGTTTTATAGAAGTGAGAGAGACAGCTGATGTAGTCTTTGCATTGAGACAGCTCATAGAGAAGCATCGAGAAAAACAGAATGGTTTACTTATGGCATTTATTGATTTGGAGAGGGTGTGTGGTAGAGTACCACATCAAGAGGTCTGGAGGTGCATGAGAGAGAAAGGAGTAGCAGAGAAGCATGTGAGGACTGTCCAGGATGTGTATGGGGGGGTGAGGACTCGTGTTAAAAGCAGTGCTGGCGTAACAAATAAGATGCCAGTTAGAGTAGTTCTGCAGCAGTCCTTACCTCTGGTTATGGAGGTGTCAAGTCAGTGGATAACAGACCAGTCCCCCTGGTGCAGGCTTTCTGCTGATGACTTTGTGTTGTGTTGCACCAGAAAAGTTGGAAGAATGGAGAAGGGCTTTAGAAGATAAGAAAGTTGAGACAGAATGTCTGATGTTTAACGATGATCAGAATTTAGAAGTTAGCCTACAGGGAGAGCTATTGGAAAGAGTGGATACATTTAAATATACAGGATCAGAGTATCTGAGTCTTAGTCATCAGCTCAATGGCAGCTAGTCTTAGTCCGCAGCTCAATGGCACTTAGTCTTAGTCCACAGCTCATCTTGATCAATTGCTAGCCTGCGGCTCAAGTGCACACTATAACTGTGCTAAATCCGACAGATGATCTCTCATTCACAGAAACGTGTTCCCATGTTGAAGGTACGAGACAACTAAACTAAGGTGACAGAGTCCTCCCTAGGACGGTCCTGTCCCAATTGAAATGCTTGACATGGCAATCAGTTTTAGATCTGCCAGCAATTCAGTGGAATACACTACACTCATGGCTCCCTGGCTTGATCTCACTTCAGGTTTGTTTCTCCAAATACCTTAATAAAATTAAGGTGGTGCAAAACTAATCCCAAAATATGTAAGTGGGTTTCGTTTTCATTAGGTGCAGACCTAATGAAAACGAAACCCACTTACATATTTTGGGATTAGTTTTGCACCACCTTAATTTTATTTTTCTGACTTTCATGTTCTTTGTAATTTCTGCTTGTGAACCTTTGAAGGAATGGTCTAGACTAAAACCTCGAACCGAGTCTCAATCACCTTCTGAAAGGTCCAGCAAAGTCTGACATTACAGGAGGTCCTACCTCTTCATCAACAGAACAGACGGGGCTCTCGGCAGCTGATTGATTTGAAGGTTCAGGGCTCAGGTCATCATATCAAATTGGATGTTCTTGTTCTCTTTTGCTGTTTCTGCGGATGGCAGCCTATTGAGTCTGTGGCTAAGGTGAATCCTTTGGTGGGTTTGGTGAGGATCTGGTATAGCGGGTCCACAGCTCAAAATTGAAAAGGCCAGTTTTAATAGATAATCAACGCACTCGAGGCTTAGTGGGGGGCATGGTCATGTGGCTGGTGTGGTTTCCGGGAGCTTCGTGATGCGGGCAGTCATCGCTTAAGTGCACAGGTGAGGAGTCGTCCGCATCCGTAATTGTTGCCGAGAGCTGCTAATTGCCACACCTGATCCACGTCCCCATAATATATAATAGAAGTGGGAGGCGGATGGAAAGAGGAAAAAAGAGAGACAGAACAGAAACGGAGGTTAATGGGGAAGACCTGAATAAAACACTTGAGAAGACAGAAGGGATGACAAAGGACAGCACAGTTAGTTCTGAAAATGAAATCCTTAAAGTGTGGAATTCTCTGCCAAATAATTTTAAGTGAATGAAAGCACTTGGGATTGCTTTCCTTACTTTGTTTGGATCATCTTATGCTTGTGAGCAGCTGTTTTCAGCTTTGAATTATATCACATTTGACACCAGAAACAGACTAACAGATAACCTGAGGGCTGCATGTGTTGCTCTCAAACTTACAAAGTATGAGCCAAGGTTGGGCAAATTATCACCATGCATACAACAGCAAAAATCACATTAGTTGTTCAAATGTATGCCAAATGCAAACTTTTCAATAAAAAGTTGTTTGTATCATTGAAAGCTCTGTTATTGTGTTTTTCTTTTAAGACAAACAATGTTAATGTATGGAGTTGTTTTTTCTAAACTAAAATCTCAGTATTCAGGTTAAATTGCCGTGTTGGCACTTTGCGATAAATGAGTGGGTTTTGGGTTGCGGTTTGGGCACTTGGTCTCTAAAAGGTTTGTCTTCACTGCCCTAACCCAACCAAAACCCCCCAAAGTCTAGTTTGTTTGACTAGTGTGATCGCTCAATGCCAGGCCAACCATACTGTACCCAGGGCCCACCTCTTCAATAGGATTCAGGAACAGTGTTATTGGTAAATGTGCTTGAGCACAGAAAACAGACATGACGTCACTGGTGTGATAAGTTACACAGTCCAATTCTCATTTCATTTGATACTATTTGAGTTAAATACAGGTTTTTATTGTCATCTTACAGAAGAACATTCATTGCAGTGGGCAAGAAAAGTTCAAGCAAATTCCTCCCTTAACATCATTTGTCTGCATAAAAATCTTCTAGGATGTGCAGCACGATTAACAGCAAAATACTGTGCTGCACACTCAATAAATCTGTAACAGGGTAGAGCGTTATCCTACCCTACACTACTCCAAAACAACCACAAAATAAATAAAATCATTGTGAAATGCATGCTGTCACTCTGTGCTCAGATCGTGTTTTGGCTTTACACAAAGTTACATGGTCATGAAGAAAGCAGGCCCAGAACATTATGCACAGCTTAAGTGCAGGCCAGTAGGGGGGTTTGAGCATAGTATGGAACAAATTTGCCTAGTATTTTAACAAAGCCCACCACTTGTAAACACTCATCAAGAATGAAAAGTGCCATTGAAGCACTGCACATACCCCCAAACACATCATCCTCTTAAACTTCCTCAACCAGGTGAATCTTTGTGTGTTTCTGAAGTCTGTTTTGGTCAGAGAAGTGTTTTCCACATTCAGAACAACAATACGGCTTCTCTACAGTGTGAATTTTTTTGTGGGTCTGCAAAGTACTCAACTGTGAGAAGAGTTTGCCACATTCTGGACAGCAATAGGGTTTCTCGCCAGTGTGAATTCTGCTGTGTCTCCGAAGACTGGTATGGTCAGAAAATCGCTTGGAACATTCCGGGCAGCAGTACGGCTTCTCTCCCGTGTGGATTCTCGTGTGGGTCTGAAGATGCCGAAAGGTGGAAAATAGTTTCCCACATTCAGGACAGCCATATGGTTTCTCCCCAGTGTGAATTCTTAAGTGCGCCTGAAGATTGCTGCTGCTAATGAATCTTTTACCACACTCAGAGCAGCAATATGGCTTCTCCCCAGTGTGAATTCTATTGTGTCTCTGAAAGCGGCTACTGTCTGGGAATCGTTTGCCGCATTCGGAGCAGCAGTATGGTCTTTCGCCAGTGTGAATTCTTGTGTGTACCCGCAGGCTGCTACTGTGAGTGAATCTTTTGCCACATTCAGAACAGCAATATGGCCTTTGCTTCTCATGATTCCACTGATGGTCTTCATAATTAGATATACCTTTAAAACTTTTCCCCTGCTCCTGGCAGATATACAAAGACACCAGACTTGTGTTCTTCTCCCGTTGATGGCTGCCAGAGGCATCTGTCCATATCAGTTTCATACCAGGCATTGAACCATTATTCAAAGAGGCTGGTAGCAAACTCTCCGATTCAGATTTCTTCATATTTTCATCATGCATTGCCAGTTGTGGACTGCTCTGAATAAATGAAGATGGGGAGAAGCGGTCACTCTCTTGAAACTCTGCACAAAGACATAAATAAAAAGACATTTTTTTCTTTTTTTTTGTAACTTTTGTGTTTGTAGGGGTTTGTTATTGCTCATTATATTTCTTGAGCTTCAGTTAAAAACTAAAATTTGCCCATTGGGCCAATTGGGGTGCTATTTATTTATCTAGATTATACAGAAAGGTCCACATTGACAAGAGTATGAAAATGTCTTATAAAAATATTCTCAGACAACCAGTGTACAGCCATTTTCCAAATGTACTTAACTTCATTATTAAACATTTTGTTTAATGAGGTGCAGCCATTTTAAACACCTGTATTTATTTATTTATTTATTCTAATATTGCTTCTTTATCTGCTTAAGAGCAACCCTGAATGAGTAAACAAAAGCAACTGAAGATGCATGTACAGTAAATGCTCAACGCATGCTTAAGGTACTGGTGGCTGGAAAGACAGAAGACAATTCAATTCTTTTTCAGTGAAAGTAAAAGACAAAGGAATATGAAACAGGAAAAGCGAGATGAAGACCGAATAACACACTAGGTAAAAGAGTTCAATCACGTTCAGACTGGGGAAGCACTCACATTACCTGTAGAGAGAGCATTTGAAAGTTGTCTTTAAACAGGATGGGAGTAAATTAAATTCATCACAATAAAGATAAAAACATAAACAATGTATCAATATTGAAACTGCTTAGGCCAGAATGTATCTAGGCAGTATAGGAATCTGATGATTAGTAATCAAGAAGAAACCCATCCAGGATGATACCATAATGATGTTGGATTTAAAAAAATAAATTTCACCTTGGTTATTTACTTATTAGCTTTGCCTTCAGCGATGCCAGTAATTGACTAAATAACTTGGCAAGGCTCCTACTTTATGTTTCTTTCTCTGTTGTAAAAGGCAGGTCTCTAGCCTTTAGACTTACACGATATTGCCAAAGGTACTGGGACCCCCCTCCAAATCATTGAATTCCGGCATTCAATCCATGGCCACAGGTGTATAACATCAAGCACCTCGGCATGCAGACGGCTTCTACAAACACAGGAGCTCAGTGAATTCAAGCGTGGTACCGTGAGAGGATGCCACCTGTGCAATACGTTCATGCGTGAAATTTCCTCGCTACTAAATATTCCACGGTCAACTGTTAGTGGTATTATAAGAAAGTGGAAGCAATTGGGAATGACAGCAACACAGCCACGGAGTGGTAGGCCACGTAAAATCACAGAGAGGGGACTGTGCATGCTGAGGTGTGCAGAAGTCGCCAACTTTCTGCAGAGTCGATAGCTACAAACCTCCAAAAGCTCAACAACTAGAGAGCTTTATGGAGTGGGTTTTCATGGCCGAACCACTGCAGCCAAGCCTTACATCACCAAGTGCAATGCAAAGCGTTGGATGCAATGGTGTAAAGCCCACCGCCATTGGACTCTAGAGCAGTGCAGACGAATCCTCTGGAGTGACAGATCACACAATCTGATGGGCGAGTCTGGGTTTGGTGGTGGCCAGGAGAGCGGTACTTGACTGACTGCATTGTGCTAAGTGTAAAGTTGCGTGGAGGGGGATTATGGTGCGGTGTTGTTTTTCGTGTGTTGGGTTTGGCCCCCTTAGTTCCAGTGAAAGGAACTCTTAAAGCTTCAGCATACAAAGCTATTTCGGACAATTTCATGCTTCCAACTTTGTGGGATGGCCCCTTCCTTGTGTTACAGTACGTTAGAACATTAGAACAATCTAGACGAGAACAGGCCATTCAGCCCAACAAAGCTCGCCAGTCCTATCCACTTGTTTCCTCCAAGAAAACATCAAGTCGAGTTTTGAAAGTCCCTAACGTCTTACTGTCTACCACACTACTTGGTAGCTTATTCCAAGTGTCTATCATTCTTTGTGTAAAGAAAAACTTCCTAATGTTTGTGCAAAATTTACCCTTAACAAGTTTCCAACTGTGTCCCCGTGTTCTTGATGAGCTCATTTTAAAATACAAGTCTCGATCCACTGTACTAATTCCCTTCATAATTTTAAACACTTCAATCATGTCACCTCTTAATCTTCTTTTGCTTAAACTGTAAAGGCTCAACTCTTTTAATCTTTCCTCATAATTCAACCCCTGTAGACCTGGAATCAGCCTAGTCGCTCTTCTCTGGACCTTTTCTAGCACTGCTATGTCCTTTTTGTAGCCTGGAGACCAAAACTGCACACAGTACTCCAGATGAGGCCTCACCACTGTGTTATAAAGGTTGAGCATAACCTCCTTGGACTTGTACTCCACAGATCGTGCTATATAACCTAACATTCTGTTAGCCTTCTTAATGGCTTCTGAACACTGTTTGGAAGTTGATAGCTTGGAGTCCACTATGACTCCTAAATCCTTCTCATAAGGTGTACTCTCGATTTTCCGACCGCCCATTGTGTATTCAAACCTAATATTTATACTTCCTATGTGTAATACTTTACATTTACTGACATTATATTTCATCTGCCACAAATCTGCCCAAGCCTGTATGCTATCCAAGTCCTTCTGTAATGATATAACCCATCAGGGTGCTATATAACCTGACATACATTTAGCCTTCTTAACGGCTTCTGAACACTGTTAGGAAGTTGATAGCTTAAGAGTCCACTGCAATCCTTCTCATAAGGTGTACTCTTGATTTTCCGTCCGCCCATTGTGCATTCAAACCTAACATTTTTACTTCTTAAGTCTAATACTTTTTTACATTTACTGACATTAAATTTCATCTGCCACAAATCTGCCCAAGCCTGAATGCTGTCCAAGTCCCTTCTGTGATGTTTCAATGGATTCCAGATTATTTGCCAGTCCAGCTATCTTGGTATCATCTGCAAACTTAACCAGCTTGTTACTTTCTATCTAAATCATTTATATATATTAAAAATAGCTGCAGCCCTAGCACCTACCCTTGTGGAACACCACTCATAACATCGGCCAGTTCTGATGAGGTTCCTCGCACCATCAACCTGTTTGAGCCAATTCTGCACCCATCTAAAAACATCACCCTGAACTCCCACTTCTTTTAACTTGATGCCCAACCTCTCATGTGGCACCTTATCAAATGCTTTCTGAAAGTCCAGATAAATAATATCATCAGCTCCACTTTGATCGTATGCTTTTGTTGCAACATCATAGAATTCCATCATGTTAGTAAAACACGACCTCCCTCTTCTGAACCCATGCTGACTGTTCAGAATAACTCCTGTCCTTGCCATGTGTTGCTCAATCTTATCCTTAATAATTCCTTCCATTAATTTTCCTGTGATGCTTGTTAAGCTTACTGGCCTGTAGTTGCTTGGATCTGCCCTGTCACCTGTTCCAACATGACTGTGCACACACCAGTGCACAAAGCAAGGCCTGTAAAGAAATGAATGAGCAAGTTTGATGTGGAGGAACTTGACAGACCTGCAAAGAGCCCTGAGCTCAACCTGATAGAACACCTTTGGGATGAATTAGAATAGAGACTGCGAATGAGCCAGGCTTTCTCTAACCCTAACCCTCACAAATGCTCTGAATGGTCACAAATTCTCCTAAACACACTCCTATATCTTGTGGAAAGTCTTCCCAGAAGAGTTGAAGCTGTTAGAGCTTCAAAGGGTGGGCCAACTCCATACTAAAGCCTATGTATTAAGAATGGGATGTCATTAAAGTTCATGTGTTTGTAAAGGCAGGTGTCCCAATACTTTTGGCAATAGTGTATATTAAGGTAACTGAAGCCCACTTGTTATAAGGAACAGAATAATACAATTTATTGATAAACATGAGGAGTATTGAAATATGATAACTGCATATATCTGTTGACATACAAGTTTGGACACAGAAACATACAACAGGCTGGCTCTTAACTGGTATTTAGAATTCTACTTATCTAAGCACTGAATCACATTCACAAAGAGAAGAGTTTGTCGGATTCGAGAAGAGTGGCTCCTAACTTTTAATTTGAGAGATTTTAGAAAGTCATTTTGGAGAACATCCCTGAGAAGAATTTTCTCTAGTATTCCCCAGAAAATTTCAGTGAGTGTGTTCAATTCACAGTTCTCCAAGTTTCTCTTCGCTTCTTCTCATTCTCTGCTTCATGGGTTGTATGTGGTTTGGAAGGAAGGCTGAACCTTTGCCTTATTGGATTAGAGTCACTTCCAGTTACAAAAATCAAGGTCTTCTAAGGGGTGGGTTCTTCTGTCCATTTTAGTTGTCATCCCTTGAATTGCAAGTCTTTGTTCTTGCTGGAGTCCATTGTGCACTTCTAGCTCAAGAGGTCTGCAGGGGGACCACCGGAGAGAGGACAAGTCACCTCTGATTTACACCTGTCATCAGATGAAGTCCAGGCAGATCTTCGTACAAACTGGAGCTCAGTCACTATTGTGGCAGAAACACGCTCCTGAAAGAAGGCACACAGAGTTTCAGGAAGGCAGAATCCAGTTTTATTGTGTGATGCATACATGGTCTCAGTTCAAATTAAATCAGCCCTTAGCAAATTCAGCGAGCTTACATTTATTACAATTCTTATCACTTATTCAAAATACTCTCCTCCTTCTGGTTCTTCCCGTCATTACCTAATGTCCATCACTTGACCGAAACTGTCATCATTACTTCATACCCTGTTCAGATGTCTGAAACTGATTTATCAATCGATTCCCACCAGTAAGTTGGAATCAGGCGGATCCACACAAGATATTGGGCTAGAGGTTGGGGCAGCTGCGCCCCTAAAGAGTAACGCTGTTTCTTATAAACTACATTTTCCTTGACTTGTCATCACCTGTCCTGGCAGGCAGGCAGACAGGGAGCCAGAGGCCCAGCCGCTGCAAATAAAGCAAATGGCCTGTCTGGTTTCCTCTCATGGCCAGTCTCAATGGCTGCATTTCTTTAAACAACGGCCTATTTAGCCCTCTAAAAGTACACAGTGTCCTTGAGTGAAGTTTTAGCAGCAAGGTATAGGTGGTTTATAGCTGCAAACAGGAAAATACTAAAATATGCAGGCGAGGGCTTTTTATATTTTAACCCTTACTATACTAGCATGCATTAGGATATAATATTTCTTTTCATATACGCTTATGATTCTTTTTGAATATATGCAAATCATCACTTACTTTGTAATGCAAGTGGAGGGAGGTGCAGTTGGATGCCTGCCTCCCTGTTAAATCAGCTTGTTTGACAGGCCCTGGTGTACCACAAAAGCCCAGCAGAATGGGCAATGCCCATTTGCCTTCCAGTAGCACTGGATGCAATGCAGGAAAAAAAAAAAAAAGCAAACAGGGCACACATCTATCACAACCCACACAGGGTTAGCTTGGAATTGCCAGTCAGCGTAACCTGCATGCCTTTGGTGATGCAGGAGGAAAACATGAGCACCCCGAGGAAACAGATTTGAGAGGAACTTTACAGCCCAGTCACAGTTAAAATCCTTTCCACTGCTACTAACTTTAGCCCAGTACTGGTTAGTGCATTTCTAGAAAGCACACACATTACAGTCAAAATACAAGAGTGAGTCAAAAATTATCCACACTCCGGCTGTAGAATTTGAATCAACTTTCAGAAAAGACAAAGACATCATTTTTCAACATCATCTCCCTGCTTTTCAATGCACTTTGTCCATTTGTCAATAAGCTTTCGTACTCCTTCATTAAAAAAAAATGGTTGCGCTGCGAGCCACAAATGCATCACGGTCTTCACCTCTTCATCAGATGTGAATCTTCGTCCTTGTAGGGCTTCTTTCAGGGGACCAAACAGGTGATAGTCCGATGGGGCAAAATCAGGACTATAGGGAGGATGCTGCAACACCTCCAAACGAGTCAACAGTGTAGGCGATGTGCATGGTCATGCAAGAACACAATGTCCTTGTTCGTTTTGTTCGAAATTCAGACTTTAGCCCTTCAGTGAGCATCTCACTGTAATGAGTGTGGTTGATTATTGAACCTTTTTCCTGATAATGTTCCAATATTGGCCTTTGAGAATCCCAGAAAACCGTAAGCATCAATTTTCCAGCAGATGCTCGACTACTGAACTTTTTCTTGGTCAGCGATTGAGGATGTTTTCATTCCATACTCTGCGGCTCGTAGTGATGAATCCACATCTCGTCACCAGTAACGATTTTTTTTTAAGAATCTTTCACCTTCTTCAGAGTAGAGTATCGATCCAAACTTTATTTGCAGATATCCAAACGCTTCTGTTGTGGATTATCGCATAGGCAGAGCCATGGCTGATTTGGCATATCATCTACTGTCACTCATCTACTTCAACAGTATCATTTCACGTGCACGCTCAATGCTGTCATTAGTCGTGGACGTGTGTCCAGCTCTTTCTTCATGGATGAAACTTCTGCAACCTTCCTTGAACTTCTCTATCCATTTATAAACATTTCTTCAAGACAAAACACTTTGTGAAAAAGTCTTCTAGAAATAATCGGCACCAGGCACAACCTCAGATAATAAAAAAAAATGAATCACTGCACATTTCTCTTCTTTCATGCAAATCACAAGTGGGGTACCACACTGCAGTTACAAATGATCTGACATAACGCTTTCACACCTGCACAGCAGTGATTAGGGAGACAGGGACCTCATATGGAAAGACAGCGCTGCCAACAGACGTTTTAATATAACCATAGTGTAGAAACGTTTTGGCTCACCCTCTTATATTACTGTACTTTAAATAGCAAAACAAACAAATTAAACTGAACCACGTGTATGTGCAGTATGCCGACGTTATGCTTGCCCATTCATTTAGATGACTTCTTTAAGGAGAACGGGGGCACAAACAAGTGAAACCTGGTTAAGGGAAAATGTCACGGTGAAACTGCAGTTTTATAAACACGGAAAGCCACAGATTCCTGCATTAAACGAACCTACTTATGTAAGGTATTATGGGGACCTTTAAACTCCAACTTGATAATACCAGGAATAAGCTGGGATACACTACGTTTAAAAATGTAGACATTAGCTTCAGTTTTTGTCTGTCATCCACACGACTCCTGCATTTATGACTCCCAAAGATGAAGACTTCCGAAAATGACCTCCAGAGCTGTGTATTTTTGAAAATGCCAGCTTAGTGTGGCTGTGTGGATGAGTGAACACGGACTGGTTTGAATTCGAATTTCGAATTTCTACGCGAAACGGTCATACCTGGAACCTACTTTCGACCATATATATGGCCATGGCCAGCGGCTCGGTCGCCGTGTGAGGCGTAGTTACGTGGGCGGCGTGATGATGTGGGACGCAAGTACGTAGAGAACAAGGAAGAGCTCCAAAGAGCTCTGAACAAAAAACGCATTTCACAATTGAGAAGGCAGCAAAAGATTATCAAGCGAGTGACGCATACAAACATATTCATAAGTGCAGCTACTGCGGAAGCAAAGCTCAGTGTGAACCGTAAGTTTAAATTAAGTTCATAGACACGCTGCAGCTGGCGTTTGTCATGCCCACGACACATACGATATTCGCGAGATACAAGTTTAATGAGAAGAACGCAGGGTATAAACGAGACTTTGGATCACATTGTAACAGAGTTAAAATTGCTGTAGCAAGAAACTTTTAAGTGCCGGGTCTTAGCTAACATTAAATAAAACCGTGGACATCGCGAAATCGCACGAGCACAGCTGAGAAGCTTCAATGCATGTACTCCGAGCAGTTCACGTCAACTGACTTTGCAGGACTGGAAAAGATTAAATTAAGTTCATACACACGCTACCGCTACATATTCGCAGGAAAATCAACAAATTAATACCGGGAATGCATGTTGAACATCTTAGATTCACGAGTGCCGATTTGGGTGGTGAACACTTCGATGAATGAAAGCTGTTATCTTTACAACAGTTGACAAACACGGAATATAACATGAACACAACACAACCTCCAAATACAAACCTGATTGAAAGAAATAATGATAATCAAATCCTTGATGACAGCAACACTCATAACGGTCACAAGACTATTACATTGACAATCATGTTACGTTATGTTTAAAATGTTTCCTTTTCTTAGCACAAGCACAGCTGAGAAGCTTTGATGCATGTACTCCATAACGTGTTAAAAAAAATAATGCATTTAATCACACTTTGTATTCCAAGCAAAGGGGAACTTTTGTCAATGCATGATTTCCTGGTACACCGATTACATTGATGCACACACACACAGAGTCGGAAGAAAGCACGTTGCCAGGACTGATCGGAGGCAAATTTCATTTCAAAAGACTACCCGGCGGAAGCCTTGATAAAAGCGCGGTTTTGTGCAAACTGTGCAAAAAGGAGTTTGCATACCACTGAGGCACTTCAACCTTACGGTACCATCTAAATGCAAAACATGTTACAGCAAGCATAGAAACTGTGTATGCTGTTAGCACTAGCAGTACGAGTGTGAGTTACCAACAAAAGGTGTCGGCAGCCCAAAACTGATGAAATGACTGGCTTCAGGACCAAAATTAGTAAGTCAACATCGGTCAAACTTACAAATTCTCTCGCAAAATGGATTGCTTTGGACTGTAGACCACTAACAGTGGTAGAAGATAGGGGGTTAGAAAATGTGCTACAGTTACCTTCAGGTGATCCAACTTTTCAACTGCCGTGCCAAGAGACTATTTCAAGTAAAATTCAACAGCTTTATGATACTGAAAAGCAAGCAAAATTAGATGCATTACAGAGAGCGGACTTTGTGGCTCTTACTGGGGATCATTGGACTTCCGTGACCGTTAGTAATTCTAATTACATCTAATTACAAAATGTTCAATGATCACACTGTTTTAGTCTAATGTACAAAATAATTTTGGCTAAGGATACACAGAGTTTAAAGATTATGCTGGTCAAATTACCTTTTATGTTTCTGCCTTATTTTTTAAAGAAGAAAAACTGCACTTTATGTTGAATTTTTTGTTATTATTATTTAAAGACAATACCATTCTGAAAATGTACTTAAAGTACTTAAAATACCACTATTTTTTAAGTCTACCCAATTTTAGCCAGGGATGATATTTTTGTTTCTGTTTTGAATTGAAATGCAGTTTAAATGCATTTTTTTCCCCCCAGAAATTAAAAGAGCTTGAGTTTACAATATTCATCTCCATGTCTATTATTTCATTCTGTCGCCCAGTAAAACCCTTTTAAATTAAAAAAAAAATTTGCGCTTTTGGGCAAATTTTTTTCTGCGATTACATACGCAATTACATACGATTAATCAAGATTAATTAATTACAAAGCCTCTAATTAATTAGATTAATTTTTTTAATCCAATCCCACCCCTAATATATATATATATATATATATATATATATATATATATATATATATATATATATATATATATATATATATATATATATATATATATATACATACACTAATAAAAGGCAAAGCCCTCACTGACTGACTCATCACTAATTCTCCAACTTGCCGTGTAGTTAGAAGGCTGAAATTTGGCAGGCTCATTCCTTACAGCTTCCTTACAAAAGTTGGGCAGGTTTCATTTCGAAATTCTACGCATAATGGTCATAACTAGAAGCTATTTTTCTCCATTTACTGTAATGGAGTTGAGCTCGAAAGCCGTGGGGGCGGAGTTTCGTGTGACATCATCACGCCTCCCACGTAATTACACAGTACGTAGAAAACCAGGAAGAGCTCCAAAAAGCGCTTAAGAAAACATGCATTATATAATTAAGAAGGCAGCGAAACAATTAGAAGCGAGCGAGTGACATATAAAACCATATTCAGTGGCTCACGTGAACTGGCGCAGTGCGCAGACAAAAGCAACAGTTCCAAAGAGTGCTGAACAAAAACTGAATTACACTGCTACGCTCAAATAGATAAACCATACGCCGTGGCGCAATAGTAGAGGCTTCGCCTCTAGCGCCGACATCCGAGGTTCGATTCCCAAGAGGGGATGCACTAAGTATGTACGCACACATTTTTATTCATTTTAACTTCGCATCCCCTTGGTTTGAGACGTATGAAAAAAATATGCGGTTAACGCAGAAAGACAGATCACCAATTGAAGCTTTATGAATAATGGATACTTTATTCGCGATCAATGATTGTTTTGGTAAAGCCATACTCAGTGTATTCATTAGATGAACGGTAAAAAAGTAAGAGCGAGGGGAGGGTAACTTATTGAGGCACGCAGGCAAAACCACAATAGCACGCGGCTCGATGTACTGTAGTGCGCGTCAACTCGATCTGAATTGCGCCATCACATTTGAAAAAATATTTCTTTTCAAGTTCTATTTAGTCCATATGTGTCAAACTCAAGGCCCACAGGCCACATCCGGCCCAGCGTGTAATTATATCCAGCCCGCGAGATCATTTTATATATTATTGTTATTAATGGCCCGGGGATATGAAGCGCTGGTAACACAATAAACTACAGATCCCATAATGCAGCGCTTCAGCTGCCTTGCCGAACACTTACCGCGTTAATCAAGTCTAGCTTATGATGCTGCAAGTTATTGCGAAGCTAGCCCACACGATGCCAAAGAGAAAAGGTGATTCTGAACATAGAGCCTTTAAAAACCGATGGGAGGCTGAGTATATGTTTACTGACATTGCCGGTAAACCCGTGTGTCTCATTTGTGGAGCTAATGTGGCTGTAATTACAGAATTTAATCTAAGACGGCACTATGAGACAAAACATCAAGATAACCTGAAAGACCTGAATGCAATGCACAAGATACAGAAAGCAGAAGAGTTAAAGAAGAATCTGACACTTCAGCAGACGCTTTTACCGTGCAAAATCACAAAGTGATTTCAAGTGAAGCTACTTTTATGGGAGACACAAATGCACCAGTGCAACTTGCCCCACTTTCCCTGTTGCCAAGTAATGTTGAACCAAGTCAGCACAACGGTGTTCCCAAATCGCACTTTGCTGATAAACTGAGCGCACTGCGCACTGAGTTCACACGGCGCTTTGGTGACTTTGAAGAACAAAAAAAGAATTTTGAGTTGTTTCGCAACCCATTTGCCGTCGATGTGGAAACTGCACCTGTGCAGATTCAGATGGAGGTGATTGAGCTGCAGTGTAATGGCACACTGAAGGCAAAGTACATACTGCACGGCCCTCACAGTTTATTCACTCCATTCCCGCAGAAATGCTCCAGCTGCGTCTACATGCGGCTCGAACCTTGTGCATGTTTGGTAGCACATATCTGTGTGAGAAGCTCTTCTCAGTGATGAAGACTAACAAAACAGCACACAGGAGTCGCCTCACTGATGAGCACCTGCAGTCCATCCTGAGAATCTCCACAACACAGAACCTCACACCAAACAGAAACGAACTTGTTGCCAAAAAAAGATGCCAGGCGTCCAAATCTGATAAAATGACATAAGAGCAAAGACAACTGAATGATTTGATTTGTTATTGCTGAAAAGAACACATTTTATTTATATTTCCAGGTTTTGTTATGCACCATGTTCATATTTGAATTTGTATAATTTTGACAGGATATATTTTATGGAGAGCAAAATCTTTTGGGATATTTAAAATTTAAGTTTATTTTTATATAAAATTACATAAGAGTAAAGAAATTTGAATGTTTGTTCTTTTAACGTTTACTTTATTTTTAACTTGTATAATTTAGACACGATATAATATTTTGCTCTCCATAAAAATATTTAAGGTTTGAGTTGATTTATTCCAGAATAATATTTTGTCAACTAAATAAAAATTCCTTCCATTTAAAATTTAATTAGAACTTGAACAGATATGATAGTTCATAATATCCAGGCAGACTTGCACGTAAGAGCGGGAATCATCTGTTTTAACAAGCAGCGTATTGCACTGATACGAAATAGCCTGCCCATTGAATTATTTGTATATATGTGTGTGTGTGTGTATATATGTAAGGATATGTATATATATATATATATATATATATGTTTATATGTGTGTATATATACTGTATGTATATATATATATATATATATATATATGACAGCAACACTCATCACAATGACAAAACAATTACATTGACAATCATGTTATTTTCAAAATGTTTCCTTTTCTTTTTCATTACTTCTTTAACACACTACTTCTCCGCTGCGAAGCGCGGGTATTTTGCTAGTACAGTATATATGTGTGTCATGCATTTTCAACGTGCTTTGATAAGTTAGGCAAGATTTGCTAGAATTTATCTGTTTGACTAAATTCTGGAATAGCAAGTGTGTCTCACATATCTTCTATTCCCCCAGAACTCCCCCTGCACTATTTCAGACTGCTTTAAAACTCATAATTTTCATTTGTTCAAATGATGGAAAACTTGACTGTAAAATACCCAGAAAATGTTGAAATTGTTGCATTGATTTATTTACACTTAACTCAATGGTTTCTTTCTAAATGAATATAAAAAAAAACCAAAACATAATAAACTATGGAGTGCATATGCCTTTTAACTGCCAATTCAGTTCAAATGTTTAAATTACACTTGTCAGTTCATCCATTTCAAGTCAGTTATTCCAATTAAGGGCCATGGCATTTATAAAGTCAATAATTTAAATAAAAATGAGTAAACATCAATATATTTTAAAGTTTACCAGAAGTCAAGCTTTTAGATAAATAACTTTGGGTCCCAGAACAGACATGGATTTCTTTTACACTTACTTTCTTCTGAAGGACTTGTAGATGTTGGTTCCTCTTTCAGAGTTCGCTGGGATGAAATCTTCACAGTCCTTTTTACATCGGACATTACTGATTCAGACTTCACACTGACGGAATTCTCACTCCAAGTGGAGACCCCGATTGCCACTCCATCTTGACATCCATGCTCAAAGGCAAACTCTAAGCCGAGGTCGCTTTGCTTGATGTTATTAATAATTTCATGTTTCTGGATGCCCATAATGAGACATTTATTCTCAGAACTTTCCGTAATATCTGTCAACTCCCACTCATGTGCCTCCTCCTTAAGGTGAAGTCTTGTCTGGTTATAGTGGACAGACTCCCATTCAGAGTCCTCCTCTTTAATATGCAAAGTATTTTCTTCCATAGCGTATCTGTCGGCCTGGAATGCCTCCATTGTTGCATAGATCTCTGTCTTACATAAAATGGCAGTTTCTATCTGTGGAAAGAAAGGGTTTTAATTCTATCATAATTAGACTAAAATGATCTGCGCACACACACAAATATATATATACTTTTTTTTTTTTTTTTAAGTACCTACATGAACAGGCAGGGTGGTGTAGTGGTTAAGGTTGTGGGTTCAAATCCTGTTACTGACACTGTGACCATGAGCAAGTCACTTGACCTATTGTAAAAACAAAAGAAACAGAACCAATTGTAACATAAATGTTGTAAGTTGCCTCGGATAAAGGCATCAGCCAAATAAATGTAACAAGGTTTATGTCAATTTAGACATTTCACAAAAACCACAGTAGTAGAGTAAGTCCATCCACAGCAATTCTTAATGCTTCAATCTTAGTGTGTAGTGAAGGAACAACATACTGACTGGCAAGCACAAGAAAGTTCTGGTCCATGCACTAACTATGAGTTCATTCAAATCCATCCATCATCTTCCGCTTATCCGAGGTTGGGTTGCGGGAGTAGCAGCTTAAGCAGAGAGGCCCAGACTTCCCTTTCCCCGGCCACTTCTTCCAGCTCTTCCGGGATAATCCCAAAGGCGTTCCCAGGCCAGCCGGGAGACATAGTCCCTCCAGCGTGTCCTGGGTCTTCCCTGGGGCCTCCTCCCGGTTGGACGTGCCCGTAACACCTCGCTAGGGAGGCGTCCAGGAGGCATCCTGATCAGATGCCAGAGCCACCTCATCTGACTCCTCTCGATGCTCTACTCTGAGCCCATCCCGGATGACTGAGCTTCTCACCCTATCCTTAAGGGAAAGCCCAGACACCCTGCGAAGGAAACTCATTTCAGCCGCTTGTATTCGCGATCTCGTTCTTTCGGTCACTACCCATAGCTCATGACCATAGGTGAGGGTAGGAGCGTAGATCGACTGGTAAATTGAGAGCTTTGCCTTACGGCTCAGCTCCTTTTTCACCACGACAGACCAATGCAGAGCCCGCATCACTGCGGATGCTGCACCGATCCACCTGTCGATCTCACGCTCCATTCTTCCCTCACTTATGAACAAAACCCCGAGATACTTGAACTCCTCCACTTGGGGCAGGATCTCTCCCCCAACCCTGAGAGGGCACTTCACCCTTTTCCGGCTGAGGACCATGGTCTCGGATTTGGAGGTGCTGATTCTCATCTCAGCTGCGAACCGATCCAGAGAGAGCTGAAGATCACGGCCTGATGAAGCAAACAGGACAACATCATATGCAAAATGGGAGTTTGCCCAACCACTCTACATGTGTTTTGTGGACTTGGAAAAGGCGTTCGACCGTGTCCCTCGGGGAATCCTGTGAGGGGTGCTCCGGGAGTATGGGGTACCGGACCCCCTGATAAGAGTTGTTCGGTCCCTGTACAACCGGTGTCAGAGACTGGTCCGCATTGCCGGCAGTAAGTCGAGCCCGTTTCCAGTGAGAGTTGGACTCCGCCAGGGCTGCCCTTTGTCACCGATTCTGTTCATAACTTTTATAGACAGAATTTCTAGTCGCAGCCAGGGTGTTGAAGGTGTCCGGTTTGGTGGATTCAGGATTGGGTCACTGCTTTTTGCAGATGTTCATTAAAATGGATTTAAAAAATATAAATTGTGTGTTTTTCTTACTAGCAAAATGCATTGAATTAGTGGCTGAAAAGAACACCTTAATTGTAGAATGGTGTCACTGTCCACACAAAAAATATTTATTTTCTTATATGTTACATACCCCATGTGGTTTGTCTTTACAGCAGAGAAAAATGTTTTATCACACATTTTCAAGAACGGAGACAAAGTTACTGATAGAATGGGAGTCTGTGAGTTCGTTTACATACCAAATTCAAATTGATGCTTTATAGTTTTCTGTAACCAGAGTTCATGCAGAACACACCTTTTTTATTATTTTTACCACGCTTATATTAGCTTCGCCTGTTTGTTGTCTGGTACAAATCTTGTAATCGACACTTACCCCACTTCCTATTGTCCAAATGACTTGAAATTTTGCACACTTACTCACTTCCGATGACAATACATGAATTAATAATCAATTTCACTAATCGATCAATTAATCCATGTTAATTAAGAAATAAAATTTTTATATGAAGAATAGTTCAAGATTTCACCAATAGATGGCGCTAGTATCTGAATCTTGTATGAAGATGTGTGTATATAAACGTCAAAGGAAGTGTTAAAATGTTGATTACAAAATTATACTAAAATAAACCCAAGACTAAAAAGTTGAATATATATATATATAACACTTTTTTAAAAACCACGCTAACATAAAGTTAAAAAGTGTACTAAAAAGTAAAAAAATAAGTCTCATACATTACTCGTAAAATAAAAGCGTGGGCGCTTTTCATCAATCAACATTCAAAAAAGCACCCACGTTTTTATTTTTTTTTTAGGTGTGATGTATGAGAGACTTTTTTTTTTTTTTTTTACTTTTTAGTACACTTTTTAACTAAATATATGCGTGGTTTTAAAAATATATATATATATATATATATATATATATATATATATATATATATATATATATATATATATATATATATATATCTGTGCTTGTCTGTTCAATCGAGTCCTGCACTGGACCCGTTACGTGTGCTTCTTGCCTTACACCGAGTGCTGATGGAATAAAAATATTAAAGTAAAATTACCCGCGTTAACATATCAATAGGCTATTTATTATTTTTAAAAAAGGTAATCGGACTACATAACAAACATTACTTTTAACGTGATAGCCTACAGCTCTGGGGCCTCATGTATAAACGGTGCGTACGCACAGAAATGTTGCGTAAGAACTTTTCCACGTTCAAATCGCGATGTATAAAACCTACACTTGGCGTAAAGCCACGCACTTTTCCACGGTACCTCATGTCTTGTCGTACGCAAGTTCTCCTCTCGGTTTTGCAAACTGGCGGCACCCAGCGTCAAAGCAGTGCTACTGTTCTTGTGTGATTACTCATTATTTTCATGACGCGGCTTTATAAATACACAGAAACTAACCGCATATTGTTTGTTAGTGTAATGCATCTGATTGTAATTAACTCGTAACAATATAATGGTAGAGGGAATAGCCATAGTATTCCAAATACCATAACTGCTTTAGCGTTGTTACTCTCACTTCTTCTTTCAGCTCCTCCCGTTAGGAGTTGCCACAGCGGATCATCTTTTTCCATATTTCTCTCACTGCACCACTCGAAGTATTTATATCACTGTATCTGAGTGTGAATCACAGCAGCAGCTGATCGGAAAGAGAATTATCGGTATACGGCATTAAGCACACGCTGTCTCTGCCACGGCAAAACGTTTCAAAGCCTTTCCTGAACGGACCTCGCGGTTCAGAAACAGTTTAATCCCAAAAACTTTAAATGCAGCCAATCAAGTGCTCCTTGTAGAACTGTTTGTACTTATAAGTACAATCACCACACTGTAAACTTGCACTACAGTTATAATATCGCACAACCTGAGCCACTTTATAAAGCGTATTTACATATGATGACGATATCATTTTTAAGGTGAAATGCAGCAAAATATGTTTGTTAAATTATACAGATAAAACTTTAACTTCATTTAAATAATCTATATTCTTCACTGGGAGTGTCTTTAAGGATAGAATAATTAAACATGTACTACGAAGATATTTCAATGTTCTTTAAACGTTTTGAAGAATCGGCGCTAAGCTTACAGATGGCTTAACTTCTATTACAGAGCTGATTGTATGGCGATCGGTTACTTGGGGAAAGAAAAGCACTGACTGCAGTGACGGCTACGCCAATATATATTGAATATAAAACAGAAAGAGAAAATAACAACACAGCTAAAAACGCAGCGACAAATTTCGGCAAAAGTTAAATGCTTGTGTCATGAGCACGAGGCGGCTAGTGTCTGCAACATACGTGGCCATCCACCGTGCATAAGCTACTTTACTGACATTGGTGGGCGATAGAGCCAGCCACCGATTCTTCCTCTGCCCGGTGCCACTACAAGCCTAGAGCCGCCCCTGAGTACTGCTGCAATAAATTATTTCATCGAAGTGAAACATGTTTAATAACGTGCTTTAACTCCTATCATCATGAAAATGACATCACGTATACATCTCAGTATTTTAGTTATTCAGAGAGCTGTAATATCACGAATGTAATGGACTCTGTGTCCAGTTGGAGGAAGAGAGCCTGTTTAAGAAGCAAGTAGTGATTCACACACATAGAGCACATAGAAGAAGATCAAATACAAAACAAAGCATTTAACGTGCTACTTTAATTAGGATGTGATTTTAGAAACTGGTTAATTAAACAATTTTAAGATGAATTTTATGATGTTCTACTTTAATGACAAAATAAACTACGTGATTAAAGTGGAAATGTCGAGATTGAAGTTGACATTTCGTGCTTTTTCCCCACCGTGTGGCTTTTTTCTCTGTACCCTAATAAGCTTTCATATGACACTCAGACAGTGGGCTACAACTCTTCTTTTCACGGCGACTTTGATATGTGACTTCTTTTTTATTTCCGGCACTGTGCGATTTTGTGGATGTGAGCTTTCATGTTTCTCCAACACGCTATGTCACTCGATCAACTTCCTTTTGTTGATTATACCACGGCTTATTTGAACAAATAGTATGTTTTTCCTTTGCCTCCACTTGGTATTCGCTGAAATTCTTATATTTTCCCCGTGCTTTTCCCATTGTCTTTTCACAGAAGGCTGCGCTTAAGGGCGATTTATATTGATTTGCATATTCAAATAGGCGTAATTCTGGGAGGATTTGGGGCGTTACAAGATGCGCGTGCACGAGCGTTAGTTTTCACGCTGATCGGGATTTATGTAACGAAAGAACGTGGAAGTTGGAGTACGCACAGATTCCTGCATCTGGATTTTTCTGTGCGTAAGCACATTTCGGCTTTTGTGCTTACGCCATGTTTTAGTGCGAGTTCTACGCACGGCGTTATACATGAGGCCCCTGGAGATTTTGTCACTACATTTAGCACTATACATTCAGCTCATCAACAAAAATTTAGTAATTTCTGAAATACTGCGAGATTATTTCATCCAGGAGAAAGGACGAATTCAGACACTGGAACATTTGCCTCGGGAAGCTGATTTTGTGGATGTTTCTTCTACCCGTGGCTGCTGAAATCAATTGCGAAGCTAACATAGTTCAACGGACATGCGCCAAACTACAAAATCCTTAACTGTAACCCTGGTTAAGGCCACGTAACTGGGTTATTCACAGAGAAATCTACCTCTGTTAATCAGCTTTCTCATACTCCAAAAACACCAATGTTTCTAACCGGAATAAGGGTTTAGAAATGTGTTTTTTTTTTCTTTTTCTGAATAACCGGGTTATTTAAGTGCAAGCAAACGCATCGTATGGAGACCAGTGCTTAAAATCTTATAGAAATGGAAACTCGGGTACTGCGTGCTTAAAATCTTATAGAAATGGAAACTCGGGTACTGCGTTGAGCTTTTAAACAAATAGCACAAATAATAATTAGAAAGAATAACACTTTTGATACATGCCATGATAATATCTGTAAGTATAAACTGCATAATAATAAATAGTAAAATATATTAAATAGCTTAAATTGCACAGCTCAATAATTAATGGATTTCAACCTTTTCATTAATCGAAGCGTAAGTCATACATTGTGCCGCTGCAAATATCTGACCACAGAACAAAGGACTTGCATAAGTTTTGCTTTTCTTTGCATCTGGAAAATTTTGAACTGTTGGCGACGCACAGAATCTTGGAAAAGCATCGGCTAGTCAAACGTTTCATTATTTTTTTTAATTTTTTTTTGGCTGGTAAGTGATATTATGTAAAATGTATGGTTTTAAAGTCTGATCAGTAACGACTTCTAATGTACTTTGGGCTTCCCAAACGTCATAGATTGTATTCCTGTGCGAATCACAACACCGTCAAGCTCAATTGAGGCGGTCTATGTAAAATGTAAAATATTCAACAGTTTCACCGCACAGGCAAGTCCACATAACAGAGACGTGAATGTGATTGTGTCATTCTGATGAGAGCAAACTCATTCAAGAGTGACATTCAAAAGTTGGGCAAAGCGCAAGTTTTAATTTTGGTTGCTAAATACGCAACATACGGAATGGCCACAATTTATATTAATTAGCAAACGTAATATGTGTTCTTTTATATGATCTCCACTTGCTACCGAATACGTAACTATTTTAATGATTTGTTGTGTGACAAAATACCATGTTTACAATCAAATGATTTTTTTAAAATAATGACAATACCACTGAATTGTGTAACATACAAATTCAGAACCATAATGTGCAGAGACATCGGTAGCTATTGACCATCCCGCCTCTCCCGCTTTCTTAGGAGTAGCCCCGTTTCCTTTGAGTGTTATTACGGATCAGGTGCCACGCCATGTTCAGATCCTGAAAAGACAGCCGCTCTCTCTGGTATTTATTCTTCTTATTCTGTAACAACTACATAAACTCTAAACGTTTCCAAAATGTAGCGTAATACCACATGTAACCCATCAGCTTTATACTTAATAATGTCACAGGTACTCCGACTGTACGTGGGGGCCAGACCGATGATTCAAACCCAGGACGGAGCCCTGCCAGTAACATCCGTGCTTTTATCCAGGAGCCCCTTCCTCTTCTATAAATGACGCCAAAGGGATGAGAAGGAAATGGCCAAGAGATTTTCTTATATGTTTCCAACTGATCATTGACGGTCACTGAATTAGCAGTTTACACGGATAAATAATCTGCGGCTCCTTGTAATGTTGTCCTTTTATACACACAAAAGAAATGACAAAAGCTACACTGACATAAACCCATATTAACTTAACAGGTCCACTTCAGCTTTGTATGAACACTGCGGGTTCGAGTGGTAAAGGAAAGAAACGGACTCACCAATGATAAGGAGACACGGGATCTGCCAGGGGACTACAAGGACACAACTGACTAAGTGGGGCACTTAGTTCAGACTCGCGACACATCCGTGCTACAAAACAGAGCGGGGAATGGGCCTCACAAGGTCTACGGTCTTTGGCGTTGCTGCCGCCGTCTCATTTCTCTTCTCATATGGTGTTGTGTCTGGTATTGTTATTCCATGCCAGTTGCCTTTCTTGTGACCTGCTTTCACAACAGCATACAGACCGAGCATCCAACGCCTGACGCGCAATTTGAAACGAGCTCAAAAATAACAATAGAAAAGGGCTGTTTCCGGTCGTGCGTGTGCGTTAGTGTATCAAAATAAAAGTCCATTCGACACTTGTACCCGTTCAGTTACAGTTAACGTGAGCTGATAGAACCTTACATGACAATTCTTAGTCCTGATTAATTCAATGGTGAGTTTCGAAAACGGCGCGGTGCCTACATCCTTTTTCACATTGTGTTGCGAGCAAGCAGAATTTAGACAAACGTTAATGCAGGTCAAATTTGAATTGAATTTCAAGTTGTGTTGCTCTGAACCTACTCACCTATCACACCAATGTAATCCATTTTGGTTATCTATTACACAGATTGCCTCGAATAAAACACTGGAAATTTAACGCGAGAGCTTTTTTCCTTCTCTCAAAACATTGGGCAGTGCGTTTCCAATCCGTACCGTCTCACGAATCCCTTACCGTTGTTCGCTTTGCGCAGTTGGCACGTTTTCGCAGCATCTCTTTGTACCTCCCTCAATCCCCCGAGGCATGCAGGTGAAGGTAACGCTCAACTCTAAATTGACGTTATGTGATTTTTTTTTTTTTTTTAACATACTGTACTTTATTAATCCGCGGGGGAATTGGTCCTTTTGGAGGTCAGAGTGCAGGGTCAGCCATCGTACAGTGCCCCCGGAGCAATTTTCAGGTTAAGTGCATTGATTAAGGGTCCAATGGAGTGGGATCCCTTCTGGTAGTTCCACCAAACTTCCAGATACCCGTGCAGATCATTATTCTCAGAGTTACCACTCCGCCAAAGTTCCTGAATTTTGACCGAGGCTGCTGGGATTGGACCCACTCCAGACTTGGATTAAAGTCAATCTGACAATGTTATATTATGCAAAAAGAAAAAAGAACCCGTGCACAAAAGCCCTGTTACAAATCAGCATTTCCTATCTGCCAGGCAAATTAATGGCTCCATTGTGGCAGTTTGATTTGTCAGAAATATTATTGCGGTGAGACTATGGCACAATAGCAAACAAGAACATGACCATTAGAAAGCTTTGTACACTTAAGATATAATAGGGAACATAATATTTATGGTATAATATCAGATCATAGGTGCAAATTAAAACAATAAAACTCGACCAATGGTTGACAAGAATGACCGTCCTTAACTATCAGAAACTTGATCCTGTTACCTGGTTTTTAACAGTTATACAAGCCAGACAAAATTTCCTTCACAAGTATAGTACATTTGGAAATTCATTTTTTTTTATTACAAGTTTAATGGCAACACAGAGATATTCAAAATGTAAAATGTTTTGCAACTTACAGTTAAACAGAAAAATTCATAAAAATATTGGCAGTTACGGTCTGGTACACATACTGGTGAATTGCATTGTTTTTTCTGATTAGATGTGATGCTCAAAATCTGATTTCTCATAAAGGCAACCCCTTAGGATTATCCATGGTGTGACTATTCCTTCTATATCTGTATACATATGTACACTTACATATACACATATTTATATACAAACACACGTATGTATGTGTGTGTATATATATATGTGTGTGTGTATATATTGTGAGACTTCTGAACTCAAACGGGTCGACACGGGGAAGTGCGACTTACGCGTCTGTTAAGGGTTGCTTGTCCGTCACCATGGCAACCACAGACTCGCAGTGCCACAGAAACAACTACAAGCCGACCACTGCCATGCGGAAAGTACCGGTTGCCCGATGGGTGATGCAGGGAACACAATAACTTGGCCACTGACCTGGCCCCGACCCTGCCCGTTTGCTGTGTCTGTGTATAGTAGAATGGTACATCCCACTACAATAAATAACCGTGCACTTCCTGTTTTGAGCTGAATAAAGCTGATTTTGTTAAAGTACTGACACTCAGCCTTGTCTTTGGGGTGCAAGACACCAATTCAACATCACGAAATATATATGTAGTGAACACAAGGGGTTGCCACCAGTGCCCCACACCCAAGACAAAAGAATACAGCACGTTACTTTGATAAAATAAAAAATATTTATTCTCACACATCAGTTTTCACAAACTTCTTTTGAACAATAAGCCACAAGAAATAAACAATAAAACAACAATGCATGAAGATAGGCTATAAGAAGATTGCCAACATCCTGAAACTGAGCTGCAGCACGGTGGCCAAGACCATACAGTGGTTTAGCAGGACAGGTTCCACTCAGAACAGGCCTCACCATGGTTGACCAAAGAAGTGGAGTTCACGTGCTCAGTGTCATATCCAGAGGTTGTCTTTTGAAAGTAGACGTACGAGTGCTGCCAGCATTGCTGCAGAGGTTGAAGGGGGTCAGCCTGTCAGTGCTCAGACCATACGCCCGCCACACACTGCATCAAATTGGTCTGCATGGCTGTTGTCCAAGAAGGAAGCCTCTTATAAAGATGATGTACAAGAAAGACCGCAAACAGTTTG
The DNA here is from genome assembly GCF_016835505.1 of Polypterus senegalus. Lineage (NCBI taxonomy): Eukaryota > Metazoa > Chordata > Cladistia > Polypteriformes > Polypteridae > Polypterus > Polypterus senegalus. The sequence goes on from NC_053161.1 coordinate 151,670,881, forward strand.
CTGAAGACAAGCAGACTAAGGACATGGATTACTGGAACCATGTCCTGTGGTCTGATGAGACCAAGGATAAACTTACTTGGTTCAGATGGTGTCAAGCGTGTGCGGTGGCAGCCAGGTGAGGAATATAAAGACAAGTGTGTCTTGCCTACAGTGAAGCATGCTGGTGAGAGTGTCATGGTTTGGGGCTGCATGGATGCTGCTGGCAATGGGGAGCTATAGTTCATTGAGGGAACCATGAATGCCAACATCTACTGTGACATAGTGAAGCAGAAACTGTGCCGCAGGGCAGTATTCCAACATGATAACAACCCCAAACACACCTCCAAGACGACCACTGCCTTGCTAAAGAAACTGAGGGTAAAGATGCTGGACTGGCCAAGCATGTTTCCAAACCTAAACCCTATTGAGCATCTGTTGGGCATCCTGAAACGAAAGGTGGAGGAGCCCAAGGTCTCTAACATCCACCAGCTCCGTGATGTTGTTCCAGTGGCAACCTGTGAAGCTCCAGTGAACTCCATGCCCAAGAGAGTTAAGGCAGTGCTGGAAAATAATGGAGGCCACACAAAATATTGACACTTTGGGCACAATTTGAACATTTTTCACTTATGGGGTGTGCTCACTTTTGTTGACAGCAGTTCAGACATTAATGGCTTTGTGTTGAGTTATTTTAAGGGGGCAGCAAATTTACGCTGTTATACAAGCTGTACGCGGACTACTTTACATTGTCTTAAAGTATCATATCTTCAGTGTTGTCCCATGAAAAGATATAATAAAATATTTACAAAAATGTGAGGGGTGTACTACCTGTTGTGAGATACTGTATATGTGTGTTTGTGTGTATGTATCAACATGTATTAATATAATGCATATTCATGCAAGCAATGTAGTTCAAAGTGCTTTACATGATGACAAAAAGATAGTTACAGTATATGAAATTAAAAGCCAAAAAGGTTAGGCAATAAGTTGTCAGTCAGTTAGTCACTGTCCAACCCACTATATCTGAACACAGGGTCACGGGGGTCTGCTGGAGTCAATCTCAGCCAGCACAAGGCACAAGGCAGGAACAAACCCTGGGCAGGGTGCCAACCCACCACAGGGCACAAACACACTAGGGACAATTTAGGATCGCCAAGTCATCTAACCTGCATGCATAATATTACAGAATAAGTAACAAAGGAAAAAGATTACGGTTTGAGGACCAGGAGGACAGAAAAAACAAACTCCAGTTAGACTGGAGAAAAAAATAAAGTCTTCAGGAACCTGAAAAAAGCATCCACCCCCAAACAGGCATTCTAGCTAACATAAATGTTCTTAATTCAGTCCTCCTAGGTTTCAGGCCTCCAATGATAGGAATTTGATGAAGTTGCTGTTGTGGACAGCTGAGACACCCACCTTCATCCCATTATCCCAGGGGGCTGCATGGTGCCCTGATCAGGTGGTGGTGGTGCAGATCTCCACCACAGAAGAACCAGTAAAAACAGCAAAGATTAGAAGAGATTAGTACAGATTGTGGAACCCTGAAAAATAAGATACTTCTATACCTATATAGTCTGTTTGGGTACATCTAGCTACGGACAAGCCAAATTAAAATAATGGGTTTTTAGCAGATTTGTTTTTAATGCTCCACAGTAACTAGCCTGGCAGTTTCAATCGGTAAAGTTTTCCAGATTGAGTTCATAACAGCAAAAGAATAATAAGCAGATCTCTATGGATCATCGTGTGGTGGGGGTGGCAGTGCGCTGTATCAGCACATTCTCATAACCTCCTCCTCTATGCGAAGATCTGAGGTTACAATTTGGACTGTAGGGGGCAGGCATTCCAAAATATAGGATGGAGTGAGATTATCTAAGACTTTGTAAACCATTAATAGTATTTTAAAGTCAATTTTGAATGACACAGGTAACTAATGTAACAACGCTAAGACTGCTGAGATGTGTTCAGAGTTTGTTTTCCTAGTTAAGATTCTGGCAGCCGCATTCTGCACTAACTGTAATCAATTGATGTCTTTCTTAGGTAGTCCTGTTACGTGTACATTACAGTAATTTCTCCAACAATAAGCCGTGGATGATTAAAGTTGTACGACTCTTGGTAAAGACTCGTAATAAAGCTTTCCACTCTGGTGACAAACAGCAGTACAGTGTTGACAGGTCAAAGCTGAAGAGGGGCATCAGAGATGCCAAAGGAGCCTACAAGTGTAAATTGAGTGTTATTTGGACAACTCAGACCTCTGCCATGCATGAGAAGTTATACATCACATCACTAAACGAAACAGTAATACCAGCCCAGCTACCAGGAGCAGCAGTTCCTCACCTACAGAGCAGCTTAACCACTTCTTCAGACATCATAGGGAGGACAGACCAGGACCAGTCATGACCACCATTCCAGCTCCAGATACCAGCAGCTAAGTACTCACTAGACAGTCTGCGGCTGTTATACGCACACAAAGCGGCTGGACAAGATGGTGTCCCAGGATGGGTTCTCAGTTACTGTGCTGCAGAGTTAGTGGAGGTATTTACAAATACAGTATCTTCAATCGATCTCCATCCAAGTGCACTGTCCCTACCCACCTGAAGACATCCACCATAGTACCAGTTCCAAAGCAGACTACAGTAACCTGCCTCAATGAGTACGGGCCAGTGGCAGCAACACCAGTAAAATGTCTGGAAAGACTGGTCCGCAAGTACATCAAGGCTGCTCCCCAACTCACTCTAGACCCTCAACAATATGCATACAAATCCAATAGGTCAAGAGACATTTTTGCTGTCCTTCACACTATTACTCCACCAGGAACATCTACACGGCTGTTGTTTGTGGATAACAGTTCTGCTTTTAATGCCATCACACCCAGCAGACTGTTTTTCTGGATGTCCAACCTGAGCCTGTAGCATAACATTTGCCAGTGGATACAGGACTTGTTAACAAACCAGCCACAGCCAATCAGGATGGACCCCCACCACTCCCCCAACTCTGACACTCAGCACAGGACCGCCACAAAGCTGTGTGTGGAGCCCTTTACTCTCTGTATACATACGCCTGCATAGCAGACCACACCACCAATGCCTTTACTACATTTGCAGACAATACAACAATAGCAGGGCTGATCACTGATGGAGAAAAGTCTGCCTACAGGGAGGAGGTATGTAGACTGACAGACTGGTGCTTAGAGAACAACTTGATACTTAACACCAACAAAACTAAAGAACTGATCATTGATGTCAGGGAGAAGCAGGATGGGCACCAGCCACATATATAAACAGTGACAGAGGGGACAGAGTCTCTAGTTTTAGGTTCTTGGGTACCCAAATCTCAGAAGATTTCACATGAACCACACACACAAAGTCACTGGTTAAAAAAAGCACAACAGCAACTTTACATCCTGAGAAATCTCAGGAAGGTTGATATGTCACAAACGCTTCTGTTGTCAATTTGTCTTTGTTCCATCAAGAGTGTCCTGACTCGTGTGGTACTGCAACAGCTCAGCAGATGACAAAAAGGCTCTGCAGAGAATCATAAAAACAGCAGAGAAAATTACTAACACACCTTTGACTACTTTGGAAGACATCTACACCTCTCGACGTCTGCAGAAGACATCCAGCAACATGAAGGACTTGAATCAGCGAGCACACAAACTGTTGAAGCGTCCACCTTAGGGAAGAGATACGGGGCCATTACAGCAGGGACCACGAGAAGAGTTTCAACCCCAAAGACATTACTACATTAAATTCTGTACTGAAATCACACACCTGTATGTGAAATATCATATTATTATTTATTATTTTCTTAATGTGTGCAATATTTAAAAAAAAAAACTTTTTTTTTTTGCATATGCTAACAATTGTGTAATGTGTGAGCTCTCCATGTGAGAATATTAGATGTGTGGTTTTTAAATGTATATTTTGAGCATCATTTCAGGTAGTGTACCAGAAATCTCATTGTATGTGCTATGCAGTGACAATAAAGGAATCTTATCTTATGTAGTCACCTAAAAACAAGCATGATTTTTTTTTTTTCAGTGTCTTGTAAAATTATAAGAGGTCTAAGTTTTGCTATATTCTTTAAGTGAAACAATGCAGTCCTGGCAGTCTGATTAATATGCGACTTAAAGTTCAGGTCAGAGTCAGTCATTACCACTACATTTTTAACCTCCGTCTTGACTTTTAAACCCAAGGGATCATCTTTATTTCTAATATTCTTACTATATCCATGTTTGTCAATCACCAAGATTTCTGTTTTTTTTTCCTGGCAGGTTTGGCACTCCAGCTACAATAAAAAAACCTCACTCTGTTCAGTGTGGTGCTAAGGTGTCACCCGTTGCATGGCTGCACTCAAATCCCAATCCAGGTGCTTCGTCATGTGGTGGGTAATCGGCACGCTCCCAATGTCGTCCTTCTTATTTAGTTTGAAAAAAGTTACTACTCATCTAGTCAGAAATACAAGAAAGTCATTGGATTAGAGAGTTAAGAGCATCAGGGACATCAAGCACTAAAGATAAATAAAAGCTGTGTGTCATCTGCGTAACTGTGGTAGCACACCTTGTGCTTTGAGATAATCTGACCTAATGGAAGCACATAGATTGAAAAGAGCAGTGGACCCGGAATACATCCTTGTGGTACACCATATACTGTATAGTAGCATGGGTCTCCAGAATACAATCACCACAGCTAACAAAGACTTTTCTACCTGTTAAGTAAGACTGAAACCAATTTAAGATGCTGCCAGAGAGGCCCACCCACTGTCTAAAGACTATTTATATGAATACTGTGTTCTATGGGGTCAAATGTTGCACACAAGTCTAAGAGAATAAGACCAGATACATATCAACCCACAAGTCATTTACTACTTTAACCAGTGTTTTTGTCCTATTATTTGTTCTAAAACCTGACGGAAACTTATCAGGACTAGAATGTTGAATCAAGCAATTATTTAGCTGCTTAAACGGCCTTTTCTAGAATTTTACTTAAGAAAGGTGGGTTAGAAAATGGTCTGAAACTGTCAAAAACAGAGGGATTGAGATTATTTTTCATGAGCAGGGGTTTAACAACTGCAGTCTTAAGACAGTGAGGGAAGACCCTCATATCTAACGATGAGTTTACTATGTCAAGCATGAAGGACAAACCTCTCTAAAAAAAGCTTGCTGGTACAGGGTCAAAGATGCAGGTGTAGGGTTTCAGTAGAGAAATTATTTTTCGTAATTCGGGGAGATCTATTGCAGTGAAAGAATTTAAGTCGTTTAAAAGAGAATGCTGGGATTCAATCGGATTAACTTGGGGGAGATGTACAGTATTACTTCTTATATTATTTATTTTTTGTTTAAAAAAAATATAGCAAAAGCCTCAAGTTTCACTAGTAGTTTTTAGGAGGCATTCCACTGAGAGAGAGAGAGAGAGAGAGAGAGAGAGAGAGAGAGAGAGAGAGAGAGAGACCATACATCACACCCCTTGATTTAATGATTTCCTGCCTTTCTTCTCTGCAGATCCTCTCAAGCACTTGCAGGGTGGATGGAGACTCTCAGCTATTATCTGGTCTGCGCTTTGCTGCGCCACTCAAGAACATTCGCAGAATTGATATATATACATACATACACATATATATATATATATATATATATATATATATATATATATATACATATATATACATATACATACATACATACATACATACATATATATAGCTTTTTTCACATTAACTTTAATCTCCTCCTGCCTACAAGTTATGCTGATGAGAATTTTTCTCGGCATTTCCTTGCCATAATACACTTTCAGGGTGTGAATGATGCCCAAATCCAATGGCTGAAGCACCACTGTGCAATTGGGTGGGAGGAATTCAACGCAAAACATTATTTAAATGTGGACACGTTGTGTGCAGCACAGTTATCAATCAGAAGCCAAATCATCCTTTTCTTCTTCTTCTTCATATTGTGAGGTTTTTGAACACTTTTGGGATCCCCCACTCCCCACCCAACCGGAACGACACGCTGAAGTGCGTCCTGAAGTGCGATTGCGTCATCTGTGGAAGATTGTTTGTCTGTTGCTGGGGCAGGGCAATAGGAGGTTCACAGTGGTGCAGTGAAGTGCAGCAGGAGTAGCAAGCCAGCAGCTGATCCGTCTGCATCTCGTTAGTGTGTGTTCAACCGACACCAAATTGTTTGATTTTTGTCAACAGATCTTACACAACTACCTTGTATCCGTTCTAAGATTTGAAGTATCTTTGATCTGCAGAACTGTGTACAGAAGTAACGAGTCAAGTCACTGTACTTGAGTCTCTGCATCATTCTTCATTGGCACAGCCAAAGGAGGTTGAACGCTACCACTACGTATTTGTTCTTTCATCCGATAAAAAAAAAAAATAAAAATGGACTAGTGTTGTGGTTTTCAGGTCACACAGACAATTTTTATCTCCTCCTTGTTTAAAAAAAAAAAGAAAAACCAAGAAATCAACCTTGATTAAAACCAGCAGGCTACAGAGTATGTTCTTTGAATAGATCTTTGTTATCTCAAGTGTGCCACTTAATAATTAGATTGTCTTTCTCAAGTTACCAGCCCTGAGAAGTAACACAATTTGGAGCATTGATTTTAATACTGTACTGCATCAAATAATTAGCCTGAGAGAAGAAATATTCCTAATTATAAACTTAAGTTTATAATTATTATCTACAAATTTTCACAATGTTATCTATAAGTTTAGGGTTACTCACCTGAGAATTTAAGACTTTTCCTAAAATATGCTGAATGTCAATAATTTTCCACAAGCAATACCTGTGACCAGCCATGTATACCAACTTCAGGGAGTAACATTTACCCAACTAAATTATTTACTAGTACTATCTGAAAACTGCTATCCCACCACATGCTCCAAAACTTGATCTGATCAACCTGCAGATACCATGTATAACAAAACTTTGCTTTTGTTTATTGGCAATACATAAAACTAAATTTTCATTTGTAATATCCTTAAATGAAATAAAATAAATAAGAGATCATTCATAATCTAAACATTTAGCATTTTACTATAGAACAACTAGAGAATCCATGTTTAAATATATATAAAAAAAAGTTTAGAATACAACAGATGATGAGTGTTTACAAGTTGGTCTCTCCACCTTCAGGCATACAGTACATATTTCAAATAATGTCCCAATAAAAATACAACTTCATTGCAAGTCCTTTCTCTACTCCAAAGAGCGCAATACATGACACACTTGAGTACATTAAAAAGTTTTGTGCTTTATGCTTCAATAAGGTCCCAATAAAAATACAGCTTCACTTTAAGTCCTTCTCTCTAATCCCAAGGGGCACAATACACGATACATTTAAGCACAAAACACTAAAAGGTTTTGGAAGTAAAAGTGGCTAATGTGGTCAGACACTATGTTGTCATCTATGTGGTTTGTTTTTATTAATATCTTGGCACATTCTGGTATGGAGATGTAAGCTGTTAAAGGAACAAGTGGATTCAACATCTGTGACTTAATATCTTCTGGTTATTGACAATTTTCATCCTGCTTTCTATTTCTTTGGTTGTTGCCTTAGGCCACTTCATGTGCATGTCTGTGCACTGCTCTATAATCTAACAATGACTATCCAGCCTGCTTCTAAAATGCCTTGTTGGATGCCTCTGTATATATTTCTTCAGAAGTTCTGTTTCATCTGCTGGTACAGTTACTTGTAGGTTTCCTCTCCATATTGGAGTTGTCCTTGAACCTTCCATTTTGTGTATTCTCTCTGCTTCTGTTTACTGTATATCTTTAATTCCATGATACTGCAGGTATGTTAAATTTAATATTTACCATTATGAAGTCCTGGTCTTCATATGCCGGAATGTGACTTTAGCTGATGTATCGTGCTAACTACTGTGTGCGACTCCATCTTTACCAACTGGTTTTAAATAACAGCAAAATTTCATTTAAGGTGGAATTTAGCTTTAGTGTTTTTTGTTTTGAGCAGTTACTGTTCAAGTGTGAGGCTTTGATGTATTATACTAGAATCTGTTAACTGTTGGGTTTCTCCAGTGTGAACTTTTACATGGTTCCGAAGACTACTCTTCCGTGAGAACTGTTTGCCACATTCAGAACAGTAATGAGGTTTCTCCCCAGTATGAGTTCTGGTATGAAGATGAAGATGGCTTTTTTGAGAAAACTGTTTGCCACATTCAGGACAGCTATATGGCTTCTCTCCAGTGTGTGTCCTTGTATGCCTTTGAAGACTGCTTATACGCGAAAACCGTTTATCACATTCCGAACAGCTATATGGTTTCTCTCCGGTATGAATTCTTGTATGACTCAAGAGACTGCTTATAAGTGAGAATTGCTTTCCACATTCAGAACAGCAATATGGCTTTTCTCCAGTATGAACTCTCATGTGTCTTTGAAGAGTACTACTGTCTGAGAATCGTTTTCCACATTCTGAACATGCATATGGTTTCTCTCCAGTGTGAATTCTTATATGCAACCTAAGATTGCTCTTTTCAAAAAATCGCTTGCCACATTCAGAGCAGCAATAGGATTTCTCCCCAGTGTGAATTCTCGCATGTTGCTGAAGGCTGCTATTGCTGGCAAATCGTTTGCCACATTCAAAACAGCAGCAGGGCTTCTCGACAATGTGAACTCTTTTGTGACTATGAAGATTGCTCATTTGGGAGAACCGTTTGCCACATTCAGAACAGGAATACGGCTTTTCTCCTGTGTGAATTCTTGTGTGGCTATGAAGGCTGCTAATTTGTGAGAATCGATTTCCGCATTTTGTACAACAGTATGGTTTCTCCCCAGTGTGAGTTTTCTCATGTTTCCGAAGACTACTCATCACAGAGAATCGTTTGCCACATTCAGTGCAGCAGTATGGCTTCTCTCCAGTGTGAATTCTTGTATGTATCTGAAGACTGCTATTACTGGAGAATTGTTTGCCACATTCAGAACAGCAGTGAGATTTCTCTCCTGTGTGAATTTTTGTGTGCCTCTTTAAATTTCTTTTAAGTGAAAATTGCTTGCCACATTCTGAACAGCAGTATGGGGCATTCACAACAGGCAAAGTAGTATACTGGAGAGATGTCACAATTGAACTCTCTGATCCGGAGGTTGATTCCTTTACATTTTCATCATGTGGTGCCAGGTGTAAAGGGGTCTGAGGAAATGAAGACAGAGGGAAGCCTCCATACTTCTGGAAATCTGTGGGGGGGGGAAAAAAAAAAAAAAATCACAAACACAAGTATATATTCTATAAAGAGCATTACAGAAAGAAATCCTGATGAGTTTATTTCTTGCTGAAAGCAGCAACTGGAACTGCATCGCAGAAACAATTTCATTAAAGTAAGGGCATTTATTTAGTTAGCAGCCGTAGCACATTGCTTAGCACGGATGCATAAAAGCTCACAAATAAGCACTACAAGCCAGTCTTAAAGATTACTGATTAAAATTACAGACATCACCTTTTTCTTTTATTTTCACATCATTTCCAAAACAGTTAAGCTGAAAGTTAGTGGTGTAAGCACCTGTATAGACTCAGTTTACTTCATGATCTTCCACCAGACATTTCCAATTTACACTGCCATGAAGATTAATGATTTCAGTACATCACTTGTGTATTTTAACATACTGTGCATTCACACAAATAGCCTGCTTTTTACATTGAGAGAGAGAGAGAGAGAGAGAGAGAATGACTGTAATTTATGTTCTGTTTCAATGCAAAATGTGATGAAATGATTTCAATGTGTGTTAGTGGTTTTTATAATTAACATAATAACAACTTTGATATCCTCCAGTGTCTAGCCATGACTGATTTGTGTAAGTGATGTAGTTATTTTGAGATGACACTGTAAGCAGAATGACCTTTCAGCAGTGTGATTCCCAGCAATGAACCTGTTCTATTATAGGAGCAAGCGCTCCTTACTGGGCACACAACAAAACCTCATATATACAACAGCAGCTTCACGACGGCTACACATACACACACCCACAGGTTGCTGTCAACAGAAAGTAGAATATGTATTCTTCCCGAGAACAAATAATAAAAAGAATTTAGAATAATTACATCAAACATCATTTCGTTGCCATACACCAACCTCCAAAACAAGGAAAACACTTGCTGAAATCTGAACCTTTGCTGTTTTATAACAGACATATTTGTTAAGTCACATTCTAAGCTGCTGGTAGAGGATGCTTTGTTTTAACTCAAATTACATTTCACTTAACAAAACTGATTTCTGGAGCAAAAACAGTTAGGATGGTGAAAAAAATATCTGACTGCAAAAAGATCAAATTTACCCTTTAAGACACAATCCTATATCAATGGCACAGGCACAACAAAATGGTGAATTTAAATTTTACATGTCCAAAGAGTATGCGACAGCATGAATACCCATTAGGGGGGGAAATACAGTATTAAAGATGAAAGTCCGGGAGAACTGGGTAACTGCAGCTGTTGCTCTTAACAAGTAAGAAAATAGGGAGTGAATAACCCCACTGTATCTAAAAAAAGAAAATCAGGAGTGGTCTCCCCTAGACTTTCTTGTATACTCAGATATGGGGATGGATATTTCAGGAGTAAACCGCAAGACAATGATTATATTTTTACCAGTAATAGCAGACTGCACAATAAAGTGCAGTGAATACACTTTTAATTTTCATTTTATTTCTCTGTACATTTATCATCCGTTTGCTTAGAGGTTGATGCGCTTGCTGCTTCCTGAGCAGCTCTTCTTTTCTCCACCCTAGCGGCCCGCTTCTTCTCTTCTAACGTTGGCATCTTTTCATGTTAAAACTGATTAAGAAAGTTTGTGTTGCAATTACTTAGTACATTTTTCTTAATTTTTCACTTAAGCCTTCAATCGGACTCAAGATGATTTAGCCGTACGCATGCGTTGCATGGCAGCCCTGCTGCCTAAAGTTGATTCTACAATAAAATAAAAAATAAAATGAGGAATAAAAATCATCACCCCGAAAGCAGACAGTAGATGTCACTTAGTATATGTGTACCAAATTTCAGGTCAACAGGTCAAACGGTTTGAGAGCTACAGGCGATTTAAAATCCTGGACAGACAAATGGATAGATACAGTACCCTATTATATTGGAAGATATGTACACTAAAGAATCATCAATAACAAATCAAATTAAATTAATAATGTATTGAAACAATTATTATAAAAGTAAAGTTGAATAAATCAGACTCTGCAGCTGCATGAAAAAAAAAAAAGTACCACTTCCTGTTAGTGGAAATAGCCCAAACGTTGATAGAAATCTACGTTTTGTACCTATTACTTGTATGAAAAATTAGGCTGACCTAAGTGAAAGCGTACTCAAGTTATCGTGTTTACATACTCTCTCACACACAGACAGACATAATTCCAAAAATGGTACTTTCGGACTCAAGGAGGTCTAAAATGTTGACATTCATCAAAATCGAATTTTTGTACAATTACAATACTTTCCCTAACAGAAAGTATATTGGACTCACAGAGGTCTAAAACATCGAGATTAATCAAAATCTCAAGGTCATATTTTTGGATGATTACAATATTTTCCCTATACGAGAAAGTAAAAAAATCTACACACACACACACTGATGCTTAACAAACAGAAACAAATGATAAAGCCTCATAGTCCACATGGAGTGTGAAGGGTGATATTTCCCCTCTTCATATTTGTGATCTTGTGGGAAAGACAACTACTGTCCAAGTACAAAAATTACCCATTGCAGGACAATGAAACCACCACATGCAAAATTAGGATTCTTTAAATATCTAAACAGTTGCACAAAAAATGTTAGTGTTTTTAATCACATCAATACATTTCTTGGCGGAGGACAGGCATAAGTAAACCTTGTCCCATAAAAGCCATGTACTCTAGTTCCAAAATCTGCCATTGCTTTTCATATACAGTACCATAAACCACCAACAGATGGTAAACTTTTGGGTCAAGCAGTGTCATGAGAGGGAAATCTACTGCAATTAGCTGCACTGCTGATTCATTGGATATCTTGGCATTTCCCTGTAAAGCACGTTAGTCAAGGTGCCCTGTACAAGTAAACCATTCAATTTCATTTACAGTGAAACCTCGGATTGAGAGTAATTTGGTCTGCAAGTGTTTTGCAAGACGAATTAAAATAAATGTTTAACTTGTTAAACAAGCAGTACGTATATGTTGTCTCCCGAGCTGCACGTAGGGACTGCGGGTAATCGTCTCCCATGCTCGTTCTCAGTCAATATGCCTCACTCATATAGTCAACATCCATAGGAGCGTATACAGTTTACTATAGCATGGTGATCACGTGTGTGTGTGTGCTGTAACGTGCGACTCCCTGTCATGCACAGCAAAACACGCGACTGAGTCTCAGTACTTAAGCAAAATCAGTCATATTCAGAGTGAAACAGGAACAGCATGGTTATTTATTGTAGCGGGATCTACCGCTCTCTTATACACAGACACAGCACTCAGGCAGGGTCATGAGCATGTTAGTGGCCAAGTAATACTGTGCTCTTGCATTTATAATGTTCCTTGCATCACCCATTGATGGCAGGCGCTTATAGCTTGACTGCAATCTTTTCTGATTCACTTTTACGGCGAACTGCTACAGTGCTGGGAGCCTGCGGTTGCTTTGGGATACTCTTCCTCATGTTATCCCGTTTGGGGAAATCCCAAAAGAGTTTAGAAACCTTATAGTGCATAAAGCATTTTTTTTTTTTTTTTATTTTGTGTCCAAGTGTACTGCAGCACCTATTCTAAACATCAATAGTACATTATCAGTACCTGATGCACTAAAAGTGTCAGTCACTAAATTATTACTTAAAAAGTCAGACCTAGACCCACACATAATAATTATAGGCCTATTTCAAATTTACCCTCTCTCTCTAAAACACTAGAAAAAGTAGTCGCCAATCAGCTTCAGTCACACCTTACGCATTACAATTTATTTGAGAAATTCCAGTCTGGATTCCACACTGGTCATAGTACAGAAACGGCAGCGACGCTGGTTGTAAACGACATTCTCATATCCTTGGATGAAGGAAACTCCACTGTAATTACTGTATGCTGTTAGACTTAAGCGTAGCATTTGACACCATTGACTATTCTATTTTACTGCACAGGCTAGAAAATGATGTTGGGCTTACAGGCACTGTGCTCGCTTGGTTTAGTTCTTATTTATCACATCGATTCCAATATGTACAGAAATGTGCCGACAGTACTCTTGTCTGAACTTATGGCTTACAAACCAGAGCATACATTAAGATCTCAAGATGCCGGTCTGCTTATGACTCCAAGCATTAATAAAATAACAGTGGGAGTAGAGCTGCTGATTAACTCAGAGGTGCCCACATTTTTTCGGCTTGCTACTTTTAAAATGACCAGGTTGAAATGATCTACCTACATTTAAAAAAAAAAAAAAATTAAATAAAAAAAATTAAAAATAAATATATACACAGATACTGAATATACTTTATACATAAAATGTATGTTGTCGTACCTTGCATAACTGAATAACCTTTATGGCACAATAACAATTCAATACATTTATGGTCACTACAGTGTTTGGATTTAATAATCGTCATGTGGGAAAAGGCTGACTCACATAAATAAGTAGAGCCTAATGCAGTCAAGGAGCTTTTGAATTCAGCCGAGTGAAAAATGACAGCTGTCTGATTAACTGCGATTTTAGTTCCCTTTCCTTTCTCTTTCTCAGATCGCTTTTTGGAAGGACGTCAGTTTCGTAGTTTTTATGAACAGTTCGAAAATGCCTGTCCACATTTTCCTTCTTTGGAATAGCAATGATAGATTGACAGATCAAAAAAAATGCACTTCGATTGTGACATTGTGAGAAAAAATCCTCTTCCAATTCTACTTCCAGCCCATACCCTTCCCAAACAATTTTTTTTAAATCCCTTCTTTAGTCAATATAAATTGGAAGGCTAACTAGATCACAGCCGGAGTTTTGCAGTACCTCACTCGTTTGATCAAGCGTGCGGGATGTCCAGTGTCTTAGAAGAAAGGAGATCTCAGACTATCTGCCCTGTATGTCAATCAAGTGGCAAATGCCATAGGGAGGATATATGATAGACTAACGTTTAAAAAAAAAAATTTTTTTTTGAATGCAACGTGATCTACCTGCACTACCTTTGCGATTTACCGGTTGATCGCGATCAATGCATTGGGCACCCCTGGATTAACAATACAGACTGCATCTCTGTTGTTAGTCATTAGCACTAAAACATAAGTAACATGATAATTATAATTTGATACTAACCCTCACCTATTCTGTTTCTCTTCTCAGTACTCAAATGTGGCACGGCCACGGCCCACCTGCCAAGTTGTTTTGCCTGCCTAAGGTAAAGGCATCCCTGATGTAGGATCGCAGGAATCGTGGGGTAGAGGGGTCCTTTCATTGGATTGGCTGGCCCAGCGCTGTTTCAGCTGTGGAATGGCCAAATGGGGGAGGCAGCTTGATGGCTGAGGTCTCCAGGACTCTAATCATATTATGTGATATCATCTACTGTTAAATTCTGCTGCGTACTTGTACAATTTTCATTTTTATACTGTATTGAGCATTTGTTCTGTTCTGTGTATTGTATTGTATTGACCCCCTTCTTTTTGACACCCATTGCATGCCCAACCTACCTGAAAAGGGGTCTCTCTTTGAACTGCCTTTTCCCAAGGTTTCTTCCATTTTTCCCTACAAGGTTTTTTTTGGGAGTTTTTCCTTGTCTTCTTAGAGAGTCAAGGCTTGGGGGCCGTCAAGAGGCAGGGCCTGTTAAAGCCCATTGCGGCATTTCTTATGTGCTTTCGGGATATACAAAAATTAATCGTATTGTATAGTGACTCTTTAGGCAAAAGCAACTGTCATTGGAGAGGTTTCCTTGTTAAAGTCTCAAAAAAAGAGAAAGATTCCAGCGAGCCAACAGATAGTATTGATTGCTATTAGTTAGAGTGAATGTCGTCCTACACAATAACTCTCCTCCTCCTCTCTCTATTATCTCCCGCACACCAGCCAAGATTCTTTTCAATGGTGCAGGTTAATTTTTCTTTTTTTTTACTTTATATTTTGTATTAATCATTTTTCTATAAATATTTGTAAGTTGTGAAATGAATCTGACTTTCCATTATTTCTTACGTGGAAATTTGCTTTGATATACGAGTGCTTTGGATTACAAGCACGTTTCTGGAACGAATTATGCTCACAAAACGAGGTTCCACTGTATTTGTTTCATATAAATTATGCCTCACCTCATATTTTAAGTGTACTAATTAGGTTTTTCAAACTATGGTAACTTGCATGATCAATAGCACTTGCTGATTTCCAGTATGTACTGAAGAAGGGATCATGTATCAGAATCACTGTGTATAAACCTGTACTCAAGTGTTTTAGAAAAGTATTTAATTATCAGATGGAATCCATGCCTTCTTCTTAATGTACAATAGTGGAGATTCTAAAGCACTATAAAGAACCCAAACAAGCTTTCCTATTAAATCAACAAACAGTTCAAATTAGAGGTGATGATCCTAGCAGTGAAAATTTCACTTTGGTAAGCCCATGGGAAAATCCTACTGACCACGGCTGCACCAGAAGTCACTAATAGAGCACTTGGGACTTCTTATAAGAAACAGCCACAAAAGGGTTTTTTTTAACATCAGGACATCAGTCCACATTCCAGCAACCCAAAAACCTCCATTCCTGCAGCAAAGGTAAATCATCCAGGTATGATTTTTGGATGCATTTGAAGCGGCAATGGACTGGTTTATCAGCAACAGACCAGAACTGTGTGCTTTTGCTCAAAATATGCTATGGGCAAGTAAGCATACAGTAATCCCTCGTTATATCGCGCTTCGACTTTCGCGGCTTCACTCTATCGCAGATTTTAAATGTAAGCATATCTAAATATATATCACGGATTTTTCGCTGGTTCGCGGATTTCTGTGGACAATGGGCCTTTTAATTTATGGTACATGCTTCCTCAGTTGGTTTGCTCAGTTGATTTCATACAAGGGACGCTATTGGCAGATGGCTTAGAAGCTACCCAATCAGAGCATGTATTACATATTAAACTAAAACTCCTCAATAATATAAAGATATGCTTCCCGCGCGATGCTTGATTGTTTGCTTTTCTCTGTCTCTCTCACTCTCTCTGACATTCTCTCTGCCTGACGGAGGGGGTGTGAGCAGAGGGGCTGTTTGCACAGAGGCTGTTTAATTTGAAGATATGGACGCTCCTCTAAAAAAATGCTGCTTTGTTGCGGTGCTTCGGCAAACTTAAAAGCCCAAAAGCACGTATTGATTTTTTGATTGTTTGCTTTTCTGTCGTGCGCTCTCTCTCTCTGACATTCTCTGCTCCTGACACGCATTCTTTGAAGAGGAAGATATGTTTGCATTCTTTTAATTGTGAGAAAGAACTGCCATCTCTGTCTTGTCATGGAGCACAGTTTAAACTTTTGGCTAAAGGATGTTATTTCATGTCTAGAGGGCTCTAATAATGTTAACAGTGTGGGAGAGTTTATAAGGGCTTAAAATATATAAAAATAACCATACAAACATATGGTTTCTACTTCGCGGATTTTCACCTATCGTGGGGGTTTCTGGAACGCAACCCCCGCGATCGAGGAGGGATTACTGTATACCTTATTGATCACTAGCCAATTTTATTACTGTGGGGTGATGGAAAACTCTTGCATATGTATTTGCACTTCTAAGCTTCCACTCCTGCCAGTAAAGCAAATTAAACAATGCTTTCAGAGCAGAAGATTGAGAAGATCCAATTGAATGGATGGCGATCTAAATTGGTCACTGTTAAGGTGGGTGGTTGGTTGGAACCCATCCCAGCTAGCACAGGGTGCATAACATCATAACATCCTGAAGCCTTGCATGAGTTTCTTTACCATATGCAGGAATTTATGGGTAAGGTGTCAAATGAACTGCATGTGCGGACAAAGCAGGGAATAATCCAAGGAAAGTTGACTCAGCAACTTCAAAGGTCAACATCTTGCATAATTCCTGGGTGTAACTTGTGGGTAATGTGTTAGCAAAGGCAGAATGGTTTTAATTATTTATGGTGACATTGACACAAAAGAAACAATCATGTGAGGTTTGATCAATTTGCTTGGTTATTTAAGGAGACATAAAACGTAAGCATACCACGTACTGAGCTGCCCACTCTTCAGATTTTAGGGGTTTGTATCTCTGTATTGTGGGAAACATGAGAGTTTGCCATCAGTCAGGATTTGGCCCAGAGGTTGCCTGGGCGAATTGCAGAGGTCTTGAAAAAGAAGGGCCAACACTGAAAATATTAACTCTGCACATAAATTTACTGTGAAAAAACTCTGAAACTTATGAAATGCTTGTAATTATACTTCAGCATACCATAGAAAAAGCTGACAAAAAGATCTAAAAACATCGAAGCAGCAAACGTTTTGCAAACCAATACTTGTGTCATTCTTAAAACTTTTGGCCACGTCTGTGCAAGTGGTATGTTTCACTTCTGTTATCTGTAAGTGGAAACTACTTTTAGTAGTGAAGGAATGAAAGTAAATGAAAATGCTCACTGTTACTGCCATGAACACAAATGTTGCTTTTAAAACTAAGAATTAGCTTAGGCATTTTAAAATGTCACAACAGTAATAATACTCAATGAACATTCAATTAATTCTTACAAACTACAATATTAATGGCAGCACATGAAGGACAGGCCTGCAAGCCCCTGGTCTGTGTGTGTGTGTTGCCTCTCATACGTTCCTAGCCGAGAAACAAATAAACTAATAAACAAAGCTACTGGTAACCGTCACAGGTGAGGCCTTAAAGATGTACAAATCCAAACAGATATTTCTGCATTACTTTACCCTGATAACCCAGAAACCAGCTTTATGTTAATGAGAAAAAAAAGACATTTTATCATGCAGTGTTGTGATTTTTTAAGGATCCATATATTTAGAACCAGGAATTAATGCTAGTACTTATTAGTAAATGATATTACATTGCAATTAGTGAAATATTTGATTCCTATATGGGCATTGTCAGAAAAACTTTGTGTAAACCAAAGAAAATTTCTGCATTTTGATAACGAAAAGTTTTATACGTACAGATTTTCACTCTGATCATTAGAATTTCAAAGCATAGCGGAGGCCAAAGTGTACTATTGATTCAGGACATAACCCATGCAGACACAGACAAGTTTGTTTGGGAGCATAAAAACAAAAATGTAAAAAGTTGAAGTTGCAAATGCAGCAATACTCTGATCAAAGCAATGTAATCTGATGCTACATGTTGAGGAAAGCAGCCCCGGCGTGCATTTTAAGCCTTTTAAGTTAACATGAAATATTTTTGGAAAGGTACCGTGCTATCACTTTCAGCGCTGCTGCAATGAATATTATGACCTGCAACAATAAACTAAACTCAACTAAAAGCAAGAAAGTGGAAAGGGGAGGGAGTGATGAATCTTAACGTTTTAGACCTCTGTGAGTCCAATTTATTTTCTCGTAGGGAAAGTATTGTAATCGTACAAAAATTCGATTTTGAGATTTTGATGAATGTCAACATTTTAGACCTCTCCGAGTTCGAAAACACCATTTTTGGAATTATGTCTGTCTGTCTGTGAATACGATAACTTGAGTACACTTTCACTTAGGTCAGCCACATTTTTCATACAAAAGTAATAGGTACAAAATTCAGATTTCCATCAACTGTTGGGCTATTTCCACTAACTGGAAGTGGTACTTTTATTCATGCAGCTGCAGTCTCTGATTTATTCAACTTTACTTTTATAATAATTGTTCAATATATTATTAATTTAATTTGATTTGTTATTGACGATTCTTTAATGTACATAATATTTTCTTATATAATACACTACCGTGGCTGTCCGTTTGTCTGTCCATAATTTTAAATCACCTGTAGCTCTGTTTCACCTATTGACCTGAAATTTGGTACACATATACTATGTGCCTATACTGTCTGCTTTTGGGGTGATGCTTTGAATTCCTTTTTATTTTATTGTAGAATCAACTCTAGGCAGCAGGGCGGCTGTGCGCACGTGTGTATGGGCGCCGTTCTCATCCCTACCACCTTCGCTGTCACTTCTGCTACTTTCCATATCTCAAATCATTTGTGAGGCAGATAGCTAGAAGGCATCATGCATACCACCTTCACTTCCTCTACCTCTTCATAGATTAAGTGTTCAGTCTGCCTCAAGAATTATTTAAGTGTCAGCTTATGTGAAAAAGTAAGAAAAAACTTACTAAGTAATTGCAACACAAACACTGACTTAATCAGTTTTAACATGAAAAGATGCCAACGGAAAAAGAGAAGAATCGGGCTGCTAGGGTGGAGAAATGAAGATCTGCTCAGGAAGCAGCAAGCGCATCAACCAGTCTGAGCAAACGAATGCTAAACGTACAGAGAAAGAGTCTGAAAGCTATGAATGCTCACGTCACGTGTATTCACTGCACGTTCTCATGCAGCCCACCGTTACCGGCGTTTAAATGTTTTAAACTGTTTCAGTGTGGTGCTGAGGAGTCATCCGCTGTCCTTGGGTCCCAATCCAGGTGGTTTGTTATGTGGCGGGTGCAGCAATACACTATCAATGCATACTCCCAACCTCTCTCTCATAATCAATGAGAACCTGAACATCCACAAGGTACTCATGGTGGGTATAGTGGCAGAAGTTTGCAAAATGGATTCTGAATCTGTAGAATTTTTAAACAGATGTAAAATTGAAACTGATAATAACCAAGACTGGTGCATTTCTAATAAAAAAATTTTAAAAGTTTAGTACCTACCTTCTCCAGAGTAAGTTGAACATGATGCTTTCTCGTTAATTTCACAATCCAGAGATTCCAACTTTATAGGGACAGAATGATCCTGTAGGTAGCCATGTCCACTCAGGCAGGAGTCTAATCCTGTTACATCTTCATCTGGACAAATATACTCTGTTTTAATGTCCTCTTCCTTGACGCAACTTAAAATTTCAAATTTCAAATCTGTGCTGTCAGACATCTCCTCAGAGTCTTCTTTAATGGCAAGGGATTCCCATTCGCAATCTTCTTCCTTAATGTACAGACCTCTCTTCTCCATGGTGTATGGGAAATGGAGACCACTGTGCAAAGTGGGACTCTCCCCTTCGTTGACATTACTGCTGTCTTCACATTTAAACTTCATTTGTAGAGGCCTCTGAACAGCTGGGTAAACCTCATTCATTTCAAACATCTAGGTGTAACTAGCAGTGGAAGATTTCTCTTTTTCTCTGGAGAAAGAACAGGATAAAACATTATGAGGAGAGCATCAAAAAAAAATGGCAGACAAATGTGTCTTTAATGTTTGGATTCTGATTTGGGCAAAGGAGGATTCCAACATGAACAGTTTACATGATCCACTCTAGAATACAAACACAATGATTAGCCTGTCAGGATCCCCGAAATTTGCTCGTCTTTTATGGGAATTCTACTGATCTTGGTTTTGATTTTTATTTCCTGCAGCACTATTTTGGGCTCCCATTGTTGAGGTAGTGCCCTCATTTTTGAGCCTGTGTTCTCTGAGGTCATGAACTGTCAATTTCAATGACACGGAATAAAAGCCCCCTCGAAGTTGTTTCTGTATCCAAGTACAAGGATGCCCAATAAACATTTCACTGTTGCTTGTTTTGATTACAATATTCTTTTTGTTTCTCCAGTTTAGAGAGTTTTTCTGACTATGAATATTGCCTCGTATTTTGGTTTTGCTATGAAGTATTTCTGATCTCCACATTGCCTATTGCATCAGGGTGCTTGTGTTTTTTTGCAGCATGACAATCTGTTTCTATGTAATGAAAAAGCAGAAAATAGCATTTTTAAACTATTACAGCAAAGAGAAAGAACAGTCTAGAAAGTCACAAGTCTACCGATACACTAAGTTAAAACTTCAATACCAACCCAACACTGCTTAGCATTGAAGAATTGAGATTCTGAAGGGAAATTTAATTTCATCACATTCATGAATATGCATGAACACATGCAGAACAAAATGACTTTACTTTAACGCCAATCTGGAGGACTGCACATATATATACATGACAGCTCTCTGCATTCACCGTGCATCTGTTGCCAATGACTTGCATACATTGTGTTACCTATGTGGAGAATGACTAGGCAGCATTCAAGATGGGAAAATGTAGAAGTAGGAAATTACTAAAACTAAGCTGTTGCCAACTAATAAGCAAATTAAATAAACAAAAAAATAAAACTAAGCTCTTGAATGTGAATAATTTGTTCTGAAACAATTTTCACTTTCTGAATAAATATATTCAGTCCAAGACAGCAGAAGCAACAGACTTTAATTTAAATATATCTGCGGTACTAAAAAATATGCATAATGCAAAGAGTAGAGTGAACAAATGCTCCCCTTGAAAAGGCACAAGTCATTCACTTCAGTTACATAGTATAACAACATTTATTTATATAGCACATTTTCATACAAACAGTAGCTCAAAGTGCTTTACATAATAAAGATATAATAAAGTATGGTGAGTAAAACACTGCAACTGAAATTAGAAGGCTGGTGGTTTTCATGTTGTTGTGATGGATAAGTGTTTCTGCCTCATGGATTCAGCATCCAGGGTTCAAACCCAACACACTATCCCAATGGATGCAAGGGTTATCTTTGAACACCCCAAAAATATGCTGATTATATGGACTGGGATTTGCACATTAGCCCCCAAAACTGAATTGAATTAAGCAGATTGTGGTTCTTTGTGGGACCCCGAGCAAGTCAGCTAACCTTCTCGTATGACAATGGTAAGGTTTCCTGGATATTGTGGGTCACTTTGGGGGGAAAAAGGTGTAAGACAATGCAGAATGAATTTTGTCAGTCAAAATAAGAGAGTAGACTTGAACCCTGAACTTCATAAAATGTTAATGTTTCAAGGAAAATTAACTTTTCCAAGGTGTGGATAATATTCATTTTGAAATCTCTGAAACATACTATAGCTATCTTTAACATGTTACTCTACCCCTCCAATTTCTTTAGAATGACTAACCTGAGTCCACTGTTATATTAAATATGGCAAACAACCAGGATTAGAAGAACCAAAACTATTAGTATTGTCAGTCAGCTGGCTATGATTTGTGACTCCAATTAAAGTTTTTAACCATGTTAGCAGCTACCCTGATTTTAAACCACAAACATTAAACTCTGTTAAAATTACGTGCCTTAATGATTCAAAAGGGTTTTAAGAGTACTTGCAGACAATCCGGTGTTGGGTCTGTATCAAAATTACATAAACTGATAATCTGTGCCATACAGCTTCCGTTTACTTTTTAAAATGTCTACACCTACACAATAGTCTTCAATTGGTTTACCACACCTGGAACAATTTAAAATTTTTTAAAATTTGCAACACCACATTATAAGAGATCCCTCTTGCCAATGTCACTTTCAAAACGTGATTGTATACCATTCCGTCTTACAACTCTAATAAATTGTGATTTCATTGCCAATTACTTCCATTTTCATGCAGTGAAAAATTCTCATTATTTTCTTCTAAACCTTCATTCCTCAACAGATGTTTAATCGCGGAGTACTACATAAACAATTAAAAGTATAACGACGTTTAGTCCCAGTTCCAAATCACAGTAATCCACGTTTAATAACCGTAATAACGAAGACAGTGACAACTACGAACTGGCGTCCACTTTGAAACAACCCGAGAACAGCTCCACTCTCCCACACTTCGCAAAAAGTACTCCAAATTTTTAATTTTGAACGCTTATTCTAAACAAATCTCGCAAATTATGGAAGGGTCTGAGGCTTACTGGGGAGCTCTCCATAAAGATAAATCACATAGAAGAGAAGCATGTTTTACATGACAAATTACCAAAACCTCCAACCTATCCCAGGAAAACACGCAGAACTATATTACAAATATAGCAGTCCTGTCAAGTAACACAGAATCTCTGCAACAATATTATCCAAAATTAGTTCATTACAAAAAAAAATAAAATAATAATACTTCATCCAAGGTTTGGGAAGAATTATTGCGGCGGCCATTTCAGACGGACAGAAAGTACAAAAACGTTATGAATTTTCGGAAGGGCCGCAGATGGGGTTAGTGTGTTGCAAAGAACAACTGCGATTCGGTAATGAAAAGCAAGTGATCGATCTAGTTGCCCATTAGCGGTGCAGACATGCAGAACTACGGTGAAATCAGGAGCGGCTGCTCCTTCTCGCTTACTCTCGTATAGTCTTTGTGTAGGTACGTACCTTCCTTGCTCGCCCTCTGTCTCGGGGCTATGCCTTACTTTAATGTGGCCTAAAACGACAGGGCCACACAAACTAATGAGTTCGACGACTACAACTTGACATTCTGTCTTCCAGTTCAACGCCACCGCCACAACCGTGCAGCAACAGTTGCCAACTAACTAACAACTACTACTTCCGGTCACAAGAGCAAAAGAAACGTATCAAATTAAAAGTCACTCATTGAAAACTACTTCCGCTCCAAAGTCCAACTGAATGTATCAAAGTAAAAGAAAAAAAAAAACCCTTCAGTTCTCATCTTCGTTGGATTTGAGATAGATTGATAGATAAAATTAAATCAAACACACACAAAAATTTATATTTATATTATATATATCTATATCTATCTATTAGATACAGTATATCTATATCTATCTATCTATATGCGTGCTAGTTTGATATCTGATTTGGAGAGGATGCACACTGCGCTTTCTAGTAAGGAAGGATATGCCAGGTGGAATGGGTGTTCAAGTTGGAGTCGATTGTTTGTTGACATCAGGGGCATCTCTTTTGTAAGCATTGTTTGATAAATATCTTGGGGTAGCCATCTGATGTGAACAGATGGAAAATATAGCATCTTTCATTCTTTTTTGGTTCCTTTGTATTACAATGGGTGTGGATTTTTCTGAACATTGTCCTAAAATAACTCAGTTTATGCGATGAGGAGCTCTGATTACAAGTGTTTATTACCAGGATTCTTGTTAATTTGTCTGCAATGTCTTGGTGACAGATGCCAGTACTTCTAACAGCACAGCTGTAGTGTCCAGATGTGACAAAACCAAAATATGGACCAGGAGTTGTGTTGCATAATCTGTTAGATATGGTCTGATCTTGATTTAGCAAGATTTATCAGGTATATGACATTAGGATTAACATTATTTCTTTTGAAACACAAATATATCAAAATAATTCAGAATTACTATAAGGTTAACAGAGGAATTCAGGACAATGTTGTTAATCAATCCAAAATATGTTAAAAGTATTGATGAGAAAATATTTCTAGATTGTTCTCACAAAATACACACTTCATCAGTTTCAGTATTAAATCTATGTGCAAGGAAAAACTTTAGCAAGGTATATCATGTATTAATTAAAATAAACTGCTCAAAAAAATTAAAGGAACACTTTGAAAACACATCAGATCTCAATGGGAAAAAGAAATCCTCCTGGATATCTATACTGATATAGACTGGGTAATGTGTTACGAACGAAAGGATGCCACATGGTTTGATGGAAATGAAAATGATCAACCTACAGAGCCCTGAATTCAAAGACGCCCCAAAAATCAGAGTGAAAAAATGATGTGGCAGGCTAGTCCATTTTGCCAAAATTTAATTGCAGCAACTCAAAATTGTACGCAGCACTTTGTATGGCCCCTGTGTTCTTGTATACATGCCTGACAACATCGGTGCATGCTTCTAATGAGATGACAGATTGTGTTGTGGGGATCTCCTCCCAGATCTGGACCAGGGCATCACTGAGCTCCTGGACAGTCTGAGGTGCAACCTGGTGGCATTGGATGGACCAAAACATAATGTCCCAGAGGTGTTCTATTGGATTTAGGTCAGGAAAGTGTGGTGGCCAGTCAATGGTATCAATTCCTTCATCCTCCAGGAACTGCCTGCATACTCTCACCACATGAGGCCAGGAATTGTCGTGCACCAGGAGCCACTGTACCAGCATAGGGTCTGACAATGGGTCCAAGGATTTCATCCTGATACCTAATGGCAGCCAAGGTGCCTTTGTCAAGCCTGTAGCGGTCTGTGTGACCCTCCATGGATATGCCTCCCCAGATAATCATTAACCCACCACCAAACTGCTCATGCTGAATGATGTTACAGGCAGCATAATGTTCTCCATGGCTTCTCCAGACCCTTTCACTTCTGTCACGTGCTCAGGGTGAACCTGCTCTCATCTGTAAAAAGCACAGGGCACCAGTGGTGCATCTGCCAATTCTGGTATTCTATGGCGAATGCCAATCGAGCTGCATGCTGCTGGGCAGTGAGCTCAGGGCCCATTAGAGGACATGGGGCCCTTGGGTCACCCTCATGAAGTCTTTCTGGTTGTTTGGTCAGAGACATTCACACCAGTGGCCTGCTGGAGGTCATTTTGTAGGGCTCTGGCAGTGCTCATCCTGTTCCTCCTTGCCCAAAGGAGCAGATACTGGTCCTGCTGATGGGTTATGGACCTTCTATGGCCCTCTCCAGCTCTCCTAGAGTAACTGCTTGTCTCCTAGAATCTCCTCCATGCCCTTGAGACTGTGCAGGGAGACACAGCAAACCTTCTGGCAATGACACGTATTGATGTGCCATCCTGGAGAAGTTGGACTACCTGTGCAACCTCTGTAGGGTCCAGGTATCGCCTCATGCTACCAGTAGTGACACTGACTGTAGCCAAATGCAAAACTAGTGAAGAAACAGAAAAGATGAGGAGGGAAAAATGTCAGTGGCCTCCACCTGTTAAACCATTCCTGTTTTGGGGGTCATCTCATTGTTGCCCCTCTAGTGCACCTGTTGTTAATTTCATTAACACCACAGCAGCTGAAACTGATTAACAACCCCCTCTGCTACTTAACTGACCAGATTAATATCCCATAAGTTTCATTGACTTTATGTTATACTCTGATTAAAAAGTGTTCCTTTAATTCTTTTGAGCAGTATACATATATATATATCTCATTCATTTAATTTGTGATACAGTATTTCTTTGCTAATGACCATGTTATTCCAGTCAATAGCACCTACCACAGATTTTCCATCTCCTAACTAAAACTGGTTTACGTGACTAAAGGAAAATTTTCCCAATATGTTTAAACCTACCAGGATTCACTATATTAAAAAAAATATCCACTGTTCTATGTTTGCTGGAATTTATCAGAACAGCAAAATGAGAGCTAATGCAGTATATCAGAGCAATCACACTTTGGGGAAAAATATTCAAAATGTCAAGACTTACACTTAGAAATTTAAAAACTGAATCTGCCAGTCTATCAATAAAACTGAATTTTCAAATGAAATGTGTCACAATGTAAATGTGGAAAGCAGAAACAGGAATACATTTTTTATTGAAAATGAAAAGCATTAAGTGTTGCACACCTAAGAAGTAAATT
Organism: Polypterus senegalus; assembly: GCF_016835505.1. Taxonomy (NCBI): domain Eukaryota; kingdom Metazoa; phylum Chordata; class Cladistia; order Polypteriformes; family Polypteridae; genus Polypterus; species Polypterus senegalus. The sequence goes on from NC_053161.1 coordinate 151,697,228, forward strand.
ACTGAAACAGCCAAACAAACCAGAAATGTCCACCCTCCACAATTACCATTATTTAAGTTATTTTTTTAAAAATCCAGCAGTGCATATGGTTGAAAATAACAAACAACTGAATAAGGAGTCTGTTAATAAATATTGAGAAGCAAAATGAAGCACGCTCCTGTAGGACGAGAATTCAATGATAATTCAATGTTTACTTTATATAGCACCCTCCTTAGCACAAGACTACATTAAAAGATCCTTATAAAAGAAATGACGAAATCAATATGTCCCTGATACTCCTCAAAATTGGGGTACAACATATAGACATAGCATTCACAAATCTACTTGATCCAATTCAGCTTTGTAGCAGTGCAGTTACTTCAGGTGCAAAACAATAAAAAGCACCAGACGGGACCCAAATCTGCTGCACGGCCCATTCACACCCACACTGCAGGCAATTTAGATTCTTCATTTAATCTAACATTAAACATGCACATCTTTGGAGACATGGAAGTAAAAGTGGAGCACCTTGAGAAAAGCTCAGAAAGACTTAAAGAGAAAGTGCAAACTCTACACAGACAAAGAGCAGCAGCCAGACTATATCCAGAATGAAGGATCTATAAGGCAGTAGTGCTGACTTCTGTACCACTGTGCCACCTCAGTATTAGCAGCTTCTACATTCGTTTTTAATATTGCAGCCAGCAGGCCCACCAGATGGCCAGGTATACACACTTTCCTTGATGAGCATGAAGAGTAATAAAACTGTATGTGCTTAGCAGTTTGCAAGCATGCTCTTTGGTATTGTTAATAGGCCAATAGCTCAGGCTGTTAACTTTTATTTATTTTTTTTATTATTATTGCTATATTTGGCTTCCATCTTTATTCAATACATTTTACAAGACCAGGAAACATTGCAACCGTTTACTGATATTTTGTACAGTTATAGTAAAAGCACATTACGTGATTTGCTGAGGATTACATACTGAGGCAGTAGTGGGAACTGAACTGCTAAAAGTGCGTTTGAAGGTCCAGCGCTTGCTTTAGCCACTACATCACACTGCCTGACTGTTTCAAGCCATCACAAAAGCACCTGGTATAGTGGATTCGGAAAGTAATCACATACCTGCAATTTCTGCAAATTTACAAACCTTTCTGGACAAATGAATTTGTGTCTTTAGTGAATCCGCACCAGTGACAAAATTGCCATTTTCTGCAGGTTAGGAGAATTGGCGATCCTAAAATTGGTCAGAGTGTGCGTGTGTGGTCACCCTGAAATGGACTTGTGCCCTGTCCAGGGTTTGGTCTCATGTTGCACCATATGCTGGCTGAGATAGGCTCCAGCAGACCCTCAAAAACCTATTCAGGACTAGGAGGGTTAGAAAATGACTGACTGACTGACCGATTGAATGCAGAACACAATGAGCATCAATGTGATAAACTGAAACAAACTGGACTGAATAGTAGCAACTCTAACAATTTCTTTCACATTTTGGAGAATATTTGTATTGATTAACTGATACTTTTCAAAGAAATTGTGGCTTCAGTCTTGTCACTAAATTTATGTGTTGAAGTGTGAAGTACACAAATTGTATTAGCATATTGCCAGTTAATATTGAAGAGCCAATTCAGATTCACAGAAGTGTAAATGAAAGATGTTTTAACACTAGAATTACCAGAGCCAGAGCGTCTTTAGTGAAAACAGCCGTGTCAGATGGGGTTGTATGGATTGATTCTGAACGCGACTGAGAGAATGAAAAGTTAATAAAAATAAAAATAAAAAAAAGCTAACCTTTACAAGGATCATAAATTACACCGGCTGTTACAGACTGAAATCAAATGTATTCTTTTACTCAAAAATAGTAAGACTAAAAGAAGTTTACTACTCAAAACGGAGTGGTGCAGGATAGAACTCGCAACCTTTTGATTCCCACGCAGGAACTGATTCTATTGCAACACGGAGGCAGTTACAATAAACGGCTGTCAATGTTGCATGTTAAGGCGGCTTTTTGTTTCTGCAGTTATATTTTTTAATAAAAGCGCAATTGTTGTGTTATATTAGTATCTTTTGTGAAAATGTTTCATTGATATTTGGACTTCAGGCTTCATACATTATATAGTTTATGCCTACATTTTGTCATCTACTACTAGAATATAAAAAACGTTTCTGTTTTAACAATGTGTTTACACAGATTACTGTAGAAACGGAACAGACATGAAATGCGTGTGCTCCAAATAGCTCCAGGCACTCGTTGATGACCTTCCTGAAGCACTTCCAGGTGTGGCGGAAGTGCAGCAGCACAGGGCTTAGCAAATGTCCAGGCGCCCCCTGGTGGTGGCCATGGGCCTCCACAGGGTTGAGCTTCCAAGCTCCGTTCCTATGACCCCCAACACCCACCAGGGCGGCTGCCCTCTCGTGTTACAGGGGAAATACTGCTCCTCTCCCAGTTCTTCTAGTCTCCCCAGCGTAGCGGCTAGGCAAAGGGTCCCAGCCGACCATTACAATATATATATGCAAACCAGAATGACTAAAAAAAAATAATAAAAAAAGAAAAAGAAAATGTCCTACCTGGAAGCCACAGTGAGGCATTACGTAGGCATATTACCTCACTGTGACTGACGTCAGAAGTTTTCTTTCTTTTTGGTTACTTTGCTGTGTGCTCAAACCATGGTGTGTGTGTCTATTTATTTATCTATGTATGTATTTAGGTTGGAGGGGCTTTTAAGGTAAATGAGAAGACCACCTACATGGTTCTGCCAATAGGGGAAAATACATATAAGTTTGCTATCACATTACTTAACCTGATTTTTTAATTCTAAGCTTTAAAACTATAAAACATAACTTTATATTTACTCCACAAGGATGACAACTGGGCTGAAGTGGAGTCCAGGATGCTGGATCTGTGAAGTAGCAGCACTTTCCTATTTTCCATATTAATGGATTGATGCTGCCTCACAGCAAGGAGATCCGGGTTCGCATCCCGGGATCTCCCTACGTGGAGTTTGCATGTTCTCCCTGTGTCTGCATGGGTTTTCTCCAGGTGCTTGGGTTTCCTCCCACAGTCCAAAGACATGCAGGTTAGGTGCAATGGTAATTCTAAACTGTCCCTAGTGTGTGCTTGTTGTGTGGGTGGGGGTGTGTGCGCCCTGCCCAGGGTTTTGTTTCCTGTCTTGTGCCCTGTGTTGGCTGGGATTGGCTCCAGCAGACCCCTGTGACCTTTATTAAGGATATAGGGTTGGATAATGGATGGATGGATTATCCTTTTAGAAGCTAGTCTCAGGCAGTGAAAAACATTTTTCTAATACTTGTTTATAAATACTTCCAATATGTATGTTAATTCACTGCACGTTTGATTTTGGTACTATTTACGCTCCACATGAGTGCTCTTTTTAGATTATTTTACATACATTTCTGCCTTAGACTTTAATTTTTTATTACAATTAGTCCACTTGTTTAGTTTGTAAGTACTTTTTAAAACGTATTCTTTATTATTTTTTGTACTGCATTAAATCAGCTCTTTATTCTGGATTAGTCTTTATTATACTTTCACTTTATTGACACCTGCTTATTTTATTTATGTATGTATGCATATGTTAAACCTGCTGCTCAAATTAGAAAATTAAGTCTACAATAAATCGCTTTTTTTTTTTTTTTGCTTAGCCCACGTACGGAGGTCACCCAGTTAACACTGCAGTCTCGCAGGCTCACCACCCTAGGTCCGAATCCCGCGCCCGGCCTCTGTCTGTGTGGGGTGGGTACATTCCCTCCGTGTCTTATTGAGATTTCCTCTCACGTCCCAAAGACTGCAAGGTTAAGTCAAGTAAACTGGCGATGCTAGTTTGGACCTTTGTCGGCGTGTACACGAACGTGCCCCGAAATGCTCTGGCCCTCCTAAAACGAAGACTTCTGAGCTGCGCCTGATGCTGCAGGGTGTAAACTTCACCCCTCTGCAATACTGACCTGGATTAGGGGGATTCGACGGAGGTAGTATTGTTTCACTCTGTGACGCTGTGAGTTATTTAAAATTTCCAGGTTTTCTTACGATTGCAAACTCCTTTTCTGAACTGATGAATGAACCAAGTCCATCATCCGGCACTACAGCAAATTGTTGTTAAGGTTAATAAAAAAAAATCACTTACTTATATTTTTTCTCAGCAGGCACCCCAAACTGTATGATGTCATGCAGATCCTCGGAAACGGAAGTCATCCTACATCTCGTATCGAGGGCGGATAAAGGGGGGAAGAATAACTGTGGAGTCAAGGACTGGATTACGTGTGATTGGTCAGTTTCGGTGTCCTTCACTGGCTGTGCAAAGCGTGCCGGGACTGCTCCAAAGAAATATGCTTATGGATCTTCATTTTTTAAATCATAGTCTGGTCACATTTTATATTTTTAATAAAAAATAATAACGAAGGTGTTAAACAGTATAAATGGCAAATTATTTAAAATTCCCTCTTGTAAATTCTTTTGGTCAAAAATTGGCGTTGATCAAAACTAGTTCAATTAGAGTCGCACAGTGCCATTTAACCCATTATAATGCCCATTAAACATATGCTTGCTTTGCCAGTCATTTTGACCCAGGTAGGCTACCTGTGTTGATCTGCAACTCAGCTACACTTTTACCGTGGAGTCCGTCTTTTCTCAAAACTGTGAAAATTAAATTGGCCCAACATGATGTAACTTATTTGTGGCCATTCAGGTCCAAAATTTGTCAAATAACGGATCAAACTTATTATGCGACTTAATACATATGTTTTGTAATATTTTGTCTTGTTAAAGTAGTACACATGTGGGTAATTAGATGGATGCTCGCAAGTAAGTAGATAGGTGCGAGTAAGCAGCTAACTTCATGCTCGTACTTTGTATTTTCCGAAGCGCCTTTTGACGTGAGCTGTTGCTGAATTTTAATTTATATTTAAGTATTTATTTATATTTAAGTAGTTAAGTGTATAGTACTGGCCAGTTCTATTTTAGACACCATACTGTTATTTCGTTTCCTTCTTTATAACTCTGTGTGATTAGGCCGGTTTTAAGCGCAAGCTGAACAAAGTACAGTACAGCTGAGGGCTTCACAATCCGCTTGGCCCTCAGAAAATTTGGGGGTTGGTTCTGTTGAAATTGTATGTGGCTTATGTGAACTGTAGTTTTAAATATGTAATCAGTAAATGCATTCATTTGAAAATAATTATTTTTCACTTTAAATGATTTGCTATAAAATACAATGAATTACATTAAATAAAAAAAATATATATACGCTATCATTTTTTTTTTTTGTGTTGACCCAATGTACTGTTTTGAATCGCACCTTTGTGAGATCTTCTGAAATAACTTTTTAATAAGAGGCCGTCAAGCATTATATACCTTAAAGCCTCATCAAGTCTAAATCCGGCACTTCTTGTGATGGTAACATAACATTCTCCATCCGTCACGGCTGTTGGGTGCCTAATTTTGGCAGAAAACAGCGCTGGGAAAAGTGCCAGCTCATCTTAGGACCCTCTCATGCACACCCCTACAATTAAGCAGGGACAGCCTAGAGTTGGCAGTAAACTTGCCATGTGTGTCTTTGGGAACATTTGAGAAAATCCCAAGTGAACATGGAGAGAATATGCACTCTTCTTGTATATGAAGACTGACTGCATGATCATTAAAGCAACAGTGCCTCCCCGTAACGGAACATGTTGATAATTCCATTATATAAAATAAAGCTTGTTTCTGCTTTTGACACACACACATACTATACATCATTCTTTACTTGGAACTATAGATATACATTTTTCACTTGTATCATTAGCTATTTTTTATAATATGTTAATTCCAAACACATTTTTATTTTTAAAGTTACTGTCATTCCTGAATCTAATATATTTATTTCATATACAGTACTTTTTTATTTAATTTTATTACATAATTTATAGGCTAAGAGAATTGTTTGGGGTTAAGTAAGGTTCATTTTTTTTGATAAAGAAAATCTGTATTATTCAGTGAGGCCATCGTTTTAAAGCAACTCAACAGACTTAGCAAAATGCATCATGTAATACATTTAGTAAAATGTTTTGCCGATTCATTTCACTTTACAAAAAAAAAACCCACATTTTTTTTACTCTGTTAATTTAACCATTTAAATTCTAGATCAATGTTTCTTAAACTATGGGTCGCGACTCATATCGCATCAGGGTCGTCTTGAGTCGTGAATCACATTAGTATTGAATGGGAAAGGGATGCGAACATTTTGCGGAATGATTTGCGATAGGTTGCCCTGGGAAAGCTGAACCCAAAATACCTGCCCCACCCCCGAGCCCTTGCAGGACGTCAATCGTCGGCGATTCTCCAAAGGTGAAGGACGACGACTGGCGTGATTCTTCAAACGGCAGGGATTCCCTGGATGCTCCGCGGCGATTGTGGGTCGCGAAGATATAATAAAGACAAAATTGGGTCTCGAGAAAAAAAAAGAAAAAAAAAAAGAAAGGAAAGAACCACTGTGATAGATAGATAGATAGATAGATAGATAGATAGATAGATAGATAGATAGATAGATAGATAGATAGATAGATAGATAGACTTTGTCACGTTATGAGTTGTTGCATATATCAGTACATTTTCCCATTTTAATTCAGCACTAGCGATTCTATTATCTTTCTTTCTGTCTACTATGTATATTTGGACTGTGCCGACAGCACTCGGAAAACAAAAGGAACATTGTTCACTTAATTCCAGACAGGAGCTAAATTGATCCTCTGATACTTGTGGGTGACAAAGTAGTATACATTATTGACAGGATGCCAAACCTGTCAAACTCAGGGTATATTTTGTAGAATGGTGAGACTGGCTGAACAAGAACAAGAATTATAAAAAGAGTTGCAGTAGTGCTAGGGTTTTCACTCTGAGATGTCTGGAAGTGTGGCATTTCAGACAGAAGGCTGATGCATTTTGAACCATCCCTAATGATGATTCACTACAATAGACATACAATAGGCTTGCACTGGTAATGGAGTGGCAAACTCTTGCTAGAGGGGCTTCTGAGGTTATTCATAACAATAAAAACAGCAGTAATTATTTTTATTGGCCTCTCATTATTATTATTATTATTAGCCATCCATCCATCCATTATCCAACCCACTATATCATAAAACAGGGTCACGGGGGGTCTGCTGGAGCCAATATTATTATTATTATTATTAGGCATTACAGAATTTTAAAAATATTACCACTGCACTTATTCCTCCTATTGCATCTCTGTTGTCAGTCAGTAGCACTAAAACATAAGTAACATGATAGTTATAATTTGTTACTAACCCTCACCCATTCTGTTTCCCTTTTCGGTACTCAAATGTGGCACTTGGTGCCACGGCCCACCTGCCAAGTTGTTTTGCCTGCCTAAGATAAAGTCATCCCTGATGGAGGATCATAGGAATTGTCGGGTAGAAGGGTCCTTTCATCAGATTGGCTGGCCCAGCACTGTCTCAGCTGTGGAATGGCCAATGAGGGAGGCAGTTTGATGGGCGAGGTCTCCAGGACTCTAAACAAATCCAAATCATATGATATGATATCATCTACTGTTAAATTCTGCTCCATACTTGTAATATTTTTGTTTTTAGAATGTATTGAGGATTACTTGTGTTCTGTTCTGTGTATTGTACTGTATTGTATTGACCCCCTTCATTTTGATACCCACTGCACACCCAAACTACCTGAAAAGGGGTCTCTCTTTGAACTGCCTTTGCCAAGGTTTCTTCCATTTTTGCCCTACAAGGTGTTTCTTTTTTGGGAGTTTTTCCTTGTCTTCTTAGATTGTCAAGGCTGGGGGGCTGTCAAAAGGCAAGGCCTGTTAAAGCTCATTGCAGCACTTCTTGTGTGATTTTGAACTATACAAAAAATACATTTATTGTATTGTTTTGCCCCGGTACACAAACAATTCACACATTCAAAAATAAAGCATTTGTCTGGGCTCAAGAGAAAGAAAGCAGTGCAGTGCAGTGCACATGCAGTGGCATAACAAGGGCAGGGCAGGGGGAGCTGTTTCACTGGGGCCTACGGTTATTGTTGTATTATCACTTGCTAATAAATAGACGTATACAGTTTTTTGACCATATATATGAATGTATATAATAATATGCAGTATACAGAAAATTAAAGATTAACATATACAGTAATTTAAAGCAGCATAACCAAGATATATAATACTGAAACTGAAACATCACAAACAAGATGTTTTTGTTTGTGTATTATTAATTTTTGTCTTTATTTTGTATGAACTGCAGTTTTTCCCTTGAGTTTTACTAAAACCTAAGTAATGAAGATACTTGGACTTTTATTTATTTAAACTCTTACTCAATGCTTGAACCTTTCTGGTAGCAGCCGAATTTTGGAAACACTAGAGGAATGCAGCTAAAAGGAAACCTACCCTAAATTAAAGCCTGGCTTTCAAGGTCGGTCATGCACTTGGGGGCAGACACTGCTTTTTTTTTATTTATAATTCAATTTTATACATTTATGAGTTTTTTAAGATGTTGCAATGTTATATTTAAATAGATTTAATGAATATATTGTAAGTAATATTCTGTACTTATTTTTATTGTTTTGTATGTTGTGATTTATTCCACATCAGCTTTTTGTTTTAGTTAAAACTGGTTCTCCGTTTGTAAAACTAAACTACCTTAACTTATACTTATCATTATGTTATTTTTTTCATTATATTTTTGTAACTAAAAATACTTGTTTCTAAACTGTAACGTCAAATTTACACTTATTTACCTAATATTTGTAATTAACTGCTAGTTTTGTTTGGCATCATTTACAAAGAATTGTGAAATTCATTAAAATAATATATAACTGAAGTGTTAAACAGTGCGTACGTCAAACTGGTGTGTGTCTGTGGCACCAAATCGTAATCCCCGATAAGAAGGATGAAGCAGACCTGAATTAAGGTAGAAAGATCTCAGTTAACTGCCGAACGTTGCAAAGGAAGGATTCGTTGCAATGGCTTTGTAGAGCTAAATGTTTATTTGCAGACAAATATTTATATGTGGGTTCTGAAACAGAACAAATACAATAACATAAAATAACTCACAAAAATAAAGGCGCAGAGAACGCTAAAACAGGTAATGCCCAAAAAGGTCAGTAGATGGCAGCAGAAATTAACAGAGCGCTTTGACGTGCTGTCTTTGACAAGAGGCACTAAATAAAACTCACCAAATACGTTAGCGCTGTACAGACTCAGACAAATCACTACTTAAGCAACTATTACCAAGTCTGTTTTCTTGAAGCTCTTATATATTAATAAAGAAGCAACATTTCTGAATGTACTTATACAGTTTTGAGCTTTACGTTACGAGTTTTATCATTACTTGTAGAACAAGTACAGCAAAGCGTAACTTACATCAAACAGACGCACACAAAGTCAACAAAAAACTAAATAAATGCGGGTACGTGCAGACTCCTGCATGGAAGTGCAGCGTTTTCCGCGTATCAGATACAGTAATAACACGTTCGCACCCTCACGCATAACCTGTGAGCGTGATGACGCAACAGACAGCGTGCTCAGAGTTTTGTACATATAGTCCACATTAAAGTCTACACGAATTTCAATATAGAAATCGCATCATAACCCATTTAAACTTACAAGCATCGTGTTCTGTAGGTAAACCTAGAAAATAGCAATAATTCTACATTTATGAAACTCCTGTGTCATAGAAAGGACCATACAATTGGCTTGAGGTTGTCATTTACAGCTTCATCTGGGGCAGCAAAAATGCTAAAGCTGCCCCTGGATCTGATTATAAAATCAATTTCCTTATTCCCTTCCTCATTATTTGATTGTTGAGGCTGCATACATGCTGCATTTGATAGGTTTTGCCCCCCCCAGCCCCAATTTTATTCTCCAGAGTCTTTCCCTTTTTTTGTTTTCCTTGATTATGATCTCCTTTTCTCCTTCATGTGCTTATTTATCAAGCTGTTTACTCTTTTATTGACACACCTTATCCCTTTGTTCAGTTTTGCCAATTAAATACCCAGCCAGGTTACTTTACTTAGTACAGTTATCAGTATTGCTTTTCAGTGTACTGAAAGTTAACGCGTTGCTGACTTAGCTGATTTTTTTTCTACTGTATATTTACATTTAGGTTTAGTTTGGTATATTCAGTTGGTTGGCACCCTGCCCTGGATTGGTTCCTGCCTTGTGCCCTGTGTTGGCTGGGATTGGCTCCAGCAGACCCCCGTGACCCTGTATTCAGATTCAGCGGGTTAGACAATGGATGGATGGATGGATATTCAGCCATGAACTACAACTAACATTCATTGGGTCACTGTGGTCTGTATAATCAGTAAGCTACTATAACCTGCTTATGAATATTATTACTTATATTCTACTTATTAGTTTATTATATTGCATTGCTTATGTTTCTATTTATTATTATTAATTATTATTATTATATACCACGCTTTTATTAACTTCACCTGTTTGTATGTATGCTACAAATCTTGCAATCGAAATTTTACCCACTTCCCAAGGTCCAATCGAGCTGAAATTTGGCACACTTACTTGCTCTTGATGACAATGTAATATTCAATTTTCATATTTACTAATTAATAAATAAATCTACCATAATTAATTAACATAAATTTCATATGGGAAAATAGTTTTTAGTTTCACCTATAGATGGTGCTAATAACAAATGTAGTAAAAAAACAAATGAATACCTGCAACTTAAATATGCCTTTTGCCAAATGAAACTTCAAATTAAATTGAGCTCAGTGGTGAAGTTGGTAAGAAGGCGGGTTTCGAAAGAAATTCATCAAGCTAAAGGACAACACGAAGATGGTAGTCAGAAATATCCCAGCAGTTGTAAGAGTCCCACACTTCATAGCAGCAATTCATCCTGAACACTACTACTACAGTCTCCTCCTTCAGTATACTGTATGCCATATCGAGATGAAATGGAATTAATCGAAAACTTTGATACGGAAAGAGTGGCATTCATATCACGAGAAGAACAACTAAAGGAAATAAGCAGACACATGGAGCCCTACAGAGAAAGAGACCGGCAATTGGAGAACGCATTCAACCAGGTCCATGCATTCGAAATCTTAGATCAGCCACAACCAATTGCTGAGGACTATGAAGAAGAAGTATTAGTGGAGAATGCTATGACAGATGATCAATTCGCAGAGGCACAGAGAGCAATGAATATGGGACAAAGAGAGATATTCGTACACATCACTCTCAACATTCAAAAACAAATGATTGGCAGTGCAGACTATTCATCACCGGAGGTGCCGGAACTGGAAAGACATTTGTATTCAATCTACCCAAGAACCAAGTCAGCAGATGCTATGTGCAGCAGGCGGTTGAAGTGGCAGCGTTAACTGGAGTTGCAGCACGATTAGTAGGAGAACAAACGATACATAGTCTACTGAAATTGCCAGTTCAGAAGTAAAACTCACAAACCTACCAATTCTGACTGGTAACTTCCTCCGCACCATGAGACTGCAATGGAAAGATATAGAGTTCCTCTTGATAGACGAAATATCAATGGTTCCCTATGAGATGCTCTATATGATAGACGCACGTCTAAAACAGCTCAAGAATAATGACGAGCCTTTCGGCGGTATCAATGTCCTACTCTTCGGAGATCTAATGCAACTACCACCAATCAGAGGACATCAAGTATTCGAACAGCTACAACGAATGATACCAGTCATGCATCTATGGCGACTATTCACAGTAGTAGAATTAACACAGAACATGTGACAGCAAGGAGACACAACGTTTATAGATCTACGAAATGAACTGAGAATCGGTGAGCTCCGACCAATACACATGAATACACTGATAGTAAAAACACCGTACAGATGCCACCGCAGAGTTCTCCATAGAAAAAGCGCTGCGCATATATCCAACAAAGAGACAAGTCATAGCACATAATAAAGATATAGACACTTCACTGACTTGACACAATTGACATAGTGCTCTCGGATCGCACTGTAAAATGTAAGGTCCACTAATAGACCATAGGGTCTATCCTTTTTGCATCTCATTGCATCTCAGAAAAATACAATTTATAAAGTATGTTAACTGCCATATGAAATTATTTTTTACTTTTTAGTACACTTTTTAAGTTAATATAAGCGTGTTTTTTTTTTTTTAAGTTTTTTTATATATATACAGTATATTTTATTACATTCTCTTACTGTTTGCTTGCCTTATTATGTTCTATCAGTCTGCGAGAAAGTATTTCCTGGGCTCTGCTCTGAGAAATGTCTTTGCTCCTATTAGACAGGGCTGAAGCTCCTAAAACTGCCCTAAACGTATAATAAAAAGTGTTACCAAACCCTGATATTTCAGACCCCTGTAAAACCACAGGTTCTAACCTGCATAGCCCCAATACTTTTGAATTGTGCCTCTTGTAACATAAAACCTGCTACTGGTGCTGACCGCATGTGGAGACCACAATAGTCAAGGCATCAAGATCACCTCGGCTAACCGCTGCATTCGTCTCTCTCGACTTTTATTGGAGTCTAATGCTGAAGCCTGAATGTAGATTTGTAGACAGACATATTCTTTAATATGGATAAGTATAACATTATTTTATGTCTCATGATGGTTTTTTGTTTTTATTATTTTGCTGCAATTATGGTTTACTATAGTATTGAAATTGGAACGACCTTTTCACAGTGCTTTGCCAGCACTGAACCTGGTCTATCCATAGAGGAGACACTTGAATTTACTGATACACATAAAAGTAATTTAGCTTGTATTACACAGAAGATGTGAAACAAAGATCAATCCAATTATGAAAAATCTAAATGCAAATAAAAAAAAAAGACAGAAATGAATCTTAAGCATAAAATCATATAGGCTAGAATGTTCTACAGAAAGAAGCTGGAGAAAGGGGTATGAATGGTATTGTTTATTGGACTAATTCTTGAAAACGATATTTTACCAAGAATGAGAAAACTGCAGCAAACACATCTGACTGCTGACTGGCTCTGTTTGTAGCTCATTACCTGAGTGCCATCTTATTGGAACTCATCATGTCTTTCAGCCTTTGGACATTTCTCTGTAAACTAAGCCACTTGGATAAGCCTGAACAGTCAATTCCTCACTCACAGATTAGAAACATGGCCAGGATCCTGCTATGTGGAAACTTTGTGGAGACCAGCATTGAAGTCAAGCTCAGTAAGCATTTTCTTTAAGGTTTTTACTCCTTCGCCACCTATTTTAAGGTGTGGGCATGTCTTTGGGGTAGCAATAAACTGCCACATACCCCTGCAAAATTTGTACTTGTTCACATTCCTGTTTAAAGAAAAAACAAAACAAACAAAACAAAAAACCTTCTTGGTTCATTCTTTAAAAGGAAATTTGGGATTGTGACACCAAAGTAGCACAACATAATCACAGTTGACTTCTGAATTGCCGTCCTCTTAGCTTCTTCATTAAGTGTCTGTTAATGTGGTTGTCCTTCTTTTGTTGTGCTGGAGCCACTTTAATCCTGGTTTGACATCACACTGGAGTTCTTCTTTTCATATCTAGTTCTTATCTGTACTGTTTCTAATTGCCCCAGTACAGACACTTGCACAAAGAGAATTTTTTTTCAGAAAATCTTCCCGAGTCAATAATGTGAATTTCACAAATCACAAACAACATGATTTTGTAATATATTCTGCCAATCGAAACTGTACGTCTCTCTGCAAAATTCAATTTCTTGCGATTGCTGATTCTTCACTAGTTGTGACATGTTATTTTATTACTGCTCTTGTCATTCCCATCAACTGGATCTGAGGGTTTAGATTTTGAGGCTCAAGGTGACAGGTTCACTCATAGCTGTTAACTTCTCTGAGATGGCAGTGGCAGGACACACATTTGGGTGGCTGGATGTCATAGTAGCCTTTTCCAGCACTACTCCATCAGCTCAATGGCCAATCATGATTTCTTACTTTGAAAATGACTTTTGCCTATCAACAGGTGCTCTCTCTGCCTTCACTGTGCTTATCCTTCACAGCCTCCCTGAGATTTCATCAGTGTCTGGACCAAAGGTTTGGTCAGCAGCCTTCTTTGAACTGCACCAAGCCATTAGCACAACTAGATAAGTGCCTCCTACTGTCTCAGAGGCCCCAGGTTCACATCTAGTCTCTTCATGGGGTAGACATGAAATGGAAAGGAACAGAACCTTGAGTGATTTCTTACCAGTAACACTGATTGAAGCTCCAGAATTGCTCCCTGTGAACAGCAGCTGAAAGAGGCTGACAGAAACTGGTATGACAGTGATTTGTCTTGTGAATGAGAGTAAACAAACATTCTTTTATATGCCCGAAAAAGTCTCCTGAGTAATCATGTGTCATATTCTGAACTACATTGCAGATTTTCCCCTACATCACTTATGATATGGCTCTGAGGATTGCTACTATCCAATAATTGTTTGCCATTTTCAGCAAGGCAATACATATTCTTCCCACTATGAATTCTTGTGTGTATCTGAAGATGGAGAAATATTTTCCACATTCAGAACAAGAATATGGCTTCTCTCTGGTGTGATTTCTTTTGTGAATCTGAAAGTGGCTACTGGTGGAGAAGTGTTTACCACATTCAGAACAGCAATGAGGTTTCCCTCCTGTGTGAATTCTTGTATGCACCTGAAGACTGCTATTATCTGAAAATTTTTTTACCACATTAACAGCAATACGGCTTCACTCCAGTATGAATTCTTTTTTGGGCCTGAAGACTGCTCATTTCTGAAAAACGCCTACCACATTCAGAATAGCAAAATGGTTTCTCCCCAGTATGAACACTTGCATGTTTTTGAAGAGTGCTACTGTGTGAGAACCGTTTGCCACACTCACAACAGTAATGTGGCTTCTCTCCTGTGTGAACTCGTGTGGGTTTGAAGGTGGCTACTGTCAAAGAAGCATTTACCACATTCAGAGCAGTGATATGGCTTGTCTCCGGTGTGAATTTTTGTGGGATCCAAAGACTGCTATTATCAGAAAAGCGTTTGCCACATTCTAGGGAGCAATATGGATTCTCTCCAGTGTGAATTATGGTGTGGGTCTGATGACTATCACTGCGGGAGAATTGTTTGTCACATTCAGAACAGTGATATGGCTTCTCTCCAGTGTGGACTCTTATATGTTTCTGGAAATTGTTGCGGTCTGATAATCGTTTTCCACATTCAGAACAGAAATATGGCTTTTCTCCTGTATGAATTTGTGTGTGGTTCTAAAGACTGCTTTTCTCAGAGAATCGTTTGCCACATTCAGTACAGCTTCTCTCCAGTATTAATTCTTTGGTGGGTGTGAAGACTACCACTGCAGGAGAATACTTTGCCACATGGGGAATAAAATCATAGCTTATGTTTTATTTGACCCCACTGATCACTTTTGTATTTAGTTTTGCATTTAAAAACTTTCATCTTTCCTTGTATATTAATTATCTCTGTACTCATTTTTGTATCAGTGAGACAGTCACATTGTAAAATGTTAGGTGTTGAAGTCTCAGCTCCAGATTTTTCCTGCTTTTCAGGGTGGAGTGTTGGCTCTGGGTTGCACTTTAGGCAAGTTTGAGCAAATGAGGTTTGGGAGAAGCTTTCAGTCTTTTGTATACCTGCAGAAAGACAGGAATTCCAGTTAAATATACACATATTACATGTTTGGAAAAAGATGTGACAAGTGTAAAATACTGTAGGAAAAAAGCTTTATATAATTTTATACTCTGTCATTAATTTTATGGTTGGCTAGTTTCTGTTTCCTACATGTTACACAGTGTATTGCTTTCAGTGTTAGCTCAAGATTCAAAGGAAAAGAAATTTGGGAAACCCTGTTGAAATAGTATCTGGACTGCACAATTAATTGCATTAAAATATCAATCCCAATTCTATTCTCAATGCTTCTGAATCAAGAACACAGTCCACTGTGTAGTATTTGTATTCAAACAATCCATCATGAAATTTCTCTGACAGTATCAGAGACTCTGTGACTGAGCACCTATTATTTGCTTTAACCAATGAATGTCCATAACCTCAAACTCCCTGTGATATGTGAGGGTAGAACAAAGAAAAGAGAAACAACTTTTGAAATTACTATCTTTAGTGTAAGCACTGTGTTCTCATGAAAATAAAGACAATAGTGTATTGGTAGTGTAGAAAGGCTACTCTTCTGTTGTGGGGATTAAATACTATAATAATAATCAAAGCACATCCTGTGGAAACTGTGTTTTGCAGTTGTAGCACCACAAGGAAACACCAATAAAGTATACAGTCGCCAGAATCACCGTGAAATACAATATAAAGGGGAAATCTAAGAAAACTCAATCAAATAACAACCCACATACCATACAACTTTACAGATCATCATAGCGGGCACATTTCTAAAGAATCAAGTTCCAAAAGATATAGGAAATTACAGACATGATAGCTTATCAGTTGGCAAAAGATTTTGTTCTAGTGAGTGAGGTTTTAAAATAAATTAAAGATTCTATGTAATCCAAACTCATAACTATATTTTGGAAGTTGCATTGCTCACTCCATTCACATAATGTCAGGGGACAATTGAAAGAGACTTAAATATGGAATATTTTTGCAGCTACAAGCGATTTATGGTGCAGCAGAACCAGCTAGCCTTACTGCACCTGAGCTTAACAGTTACAGTAATTTTGTTAGTAATGACATTACTCTGAGAAGCCATTGTCTACAACCTGCATTTTTCCCTGGTGGGTACGCCGGTTAAAGGAAGCTGTTGCTTCATAAAATTTATGTCAATGCTTATGAAAAGAACTTAGGAACAGTAGTGGACTCATCACTATCAAAATCTAGGTACTATCCAGAAGCCATTAAGAGGCTAACATGATGTTAGGTTATATACTACAACATGTAAAGCTTTAACATCATCTCCTCGGATTCTATAACATACTAATGGAGTACAGTCTCTTGGGCTATAAAAGTGACATAGCATCACTAAAAAAAAAGTCCAGAAAAAAGTGACTAGGCTAATTCAAGGACTATACAGGGCTTGAATTAAGAGGAATGATTAAAGGACTTGAACCTTTTAAAGGCTAAGTAAGCCGAGGTTAAGAGCTGACATCAGAGTGTTTAACTTTGTGAAAAGAATTAGTACTGGCTGTAACTTGAAAATGAGTACAGTTAGAGCAAAGGGACACAGTTAAAAACTTGTTAAGGGCAAATGTTTAAAATCTCTCTTCACACAAACAGGCACAGACACATGAAATATGTTTTCCCAAGTAATGTGGTAGACACATTAAAACTTGACTTTGATTGATGAGCTTTGCTGGGCTGAATAGCCTGTTTTTGTCAAAATGTTTCCAAATTTTCTAATATTCTAATTTTCCAAGAGGAAAAAAAAAAAAAAACCAACAGCAAGCAGGATAACAAAAAGGTAAAAAGCCCATTCTTTAGCAGAAAGGAAAGACTCATGTGTTTTGGGCACAGACCAGTAGTTTGGCCATTTACTCCATATTCTTATTGAGGGTTGTCACAAGTACGACCAAAAGACATCGAGAAGGTTTGGGGCAGCCCCCCATATAATTTTTCCCAGCTGCAAAACTGATTCAAAAGAAGAGACATGTTCACACAACTGAGTCCAAAACAGAACTGATAAACAAGATGGCGGCTTTAAAGACCAGTAAGGGAAGTGATGTCATCAGGACCAGAAACGGAAGTGACATTGTTGGCTGCCCCAGAGCCAGGTGGAATTTACTCATGTGAGTAAATGAAAATGAGAGTATGAGAGAATATGAGTGAGAATACTCTGTAAGGAATCTCGAGAGAGAGAGTTAGTGCACTTCACCACCCCCGGTCCGGTGTGGAATTACATGTACTCAAGCCCTTTAGTTGTCTCCTAAACATGCGTGTGTGACAGGGTGTATATATGTTTGTGACAAAGAATGAATGAATGACTACAGTCGATTTAAAAGGATTAGTTTTCCAATAAACTGTTTGTCACAAGCCGTCTACTAAAGCAGATGGCCTGCTAGTAGTTTGGGTCCGACCAGGACTGAGGGAGTAACAAGAGGCAGATGTTCAAAACAGAAGGCAATTTATACCACGATGGAATAAAACAAAAAAAAAAAAAAAGGGACACACACAATCAAATTATAAAGGAAAAAAAGCAAAAAAAATAGAAATTGGGAAACACCAAGGCTCTTACCCTAATATAATCAATTCCCGTCCATGAAAAGTCCAGGGCAGCCTTAAAATACCAAAAACTAGACTTTCAATCCAGGTCACCAGTACAACTCCTCAAAAAAAAACAAAACTGAGGAGTCTTTTCGTCCTCAGAAGCTTAACCCACTCCTTTACAGCAACCAACAGCTCAGCCACTAGGCACCTCTTAGGCTGGCGTGCCTTGCACTACCTACTCCTCTTAATTCTCTCCAAGCGATCCTTTCTTACTCCCTTTTCTTTTTCTTCCTTTCTTGCAGCCAAAACAATACTTATAAAGCCTTTTCCATTGTCAGGATCAGCTTACCTAATCATAGGGAGAAACCATTTAAGTCTTGCCGGGGAAATCGTACACTGCAAGTACAAATCAAAATAGCCAACAACATCATCTACATAATAAAACAATAAACAACAAACCACCACCACATTTATACCTAACCTCAAGGTTACTAATAAACCAACTTTATTACGATACACGTACACTACTAACGCAACTTGGACTCCCCCTATAGCTGTCATTTGATCTTCCCAGGCACCTGTGACTGCATTTAGCGTCTGTGTCCTTGTTAAATGGGGGGAAAAAAAAAACCCACACACCCCAATCGGTAATAATGGTATGTTACGCGCAAAACTTGCAATCTAAACATACGGTAAAACATTGAGAAAATAAACTAAACAGGAGGGAAAGCCCAAAAATCTTAAGAAAACCCCGTGGTAAACTTGCTGATATATTGTTCACACTTAAACTTGATAGTCCTGCCCCCTATCCATTTAAACCACCATGTATCAACATTACGGTGAGGCTATAGCGTCACATACCCACTCACTCAGACCCTCGATATCTTGCATTCGAGAGAGAAAATCAGCACATTTATTTTGTTTCCCTTGTATATACTTCACTGTAAACTTATATGGTTGCAATGACAAATACCGTGAAATTTGTGCATTAAATGTCACGCATCCACGCTAACCATTGCGACGCACGATGGTCAGACTCCTCAACAAAAGGATGACCAAGCAGGTAATACTTCAAAGAGTCCACGGCCCACTTAACTGCCAGTGCCTCCTTCTCAACCGTGGAATCTATCATTTCCCTAGGGAACAACTTGCGACTTATATAGACAACAGGGTGTCTCTCTTCTCCCTCACCCTGCAGCAATACAGCACCCAGACCCTCTCCCAAAGCATCTGTCTGTAAACAAAAAGGTAGATTATAATCAGGACATTTAAAAATAGGGTTACAACATATTGCATTTTTTAATTTAGCAAAAGATTTTTCACATTCTTCAGTCCATTTCACATGGTTGGGCTCTTCTGTAAGAGATTAGTAAGTGGGATGGCAATCTCCAAAAAGCGCGGAATGTATCTCCTATACCATCCAACCAGTCCTAGAAATGACCAAACTTGTCTTTTGGTGTTAGGAAGTGGACGATCCTGAACAGCTTTCACCTTGTCCACCTGAGGTTTTACAAATCCTCCTCCGATGGTGTATCCCAGATATTGTACCTCAGATCTAGCTAATACACATTTAGCCGGATTTACCACCAGGCCGGCTTGCTTTAACCTGTGAAAATCAGCAAGATGTGATAAATGCTCATGCTAAGACTCACTGTATATTACAATGTCATCAATATAAGCTCAAGCATAAGATTCTGCTCCTCTCAAAACAATATCCATAAACCATTGGAAATTTGCTGCTGCTCCATGTAATCCAAAAGGCATGAAGGTGAACTGATACAATCCACTAGGCACTTTAAATGTCGTGAGGGGTTTAGCTGCATCTGCTAATGGCACCTGCCAGTATCCCTTGCATAGGTCTAAAGTTGATAAAAAAATAGTTGGACCCAGTTCTATCAGTTGATCTACCCTTGGCTAGGGTAAGGATCAAATGCAGAAATTGAATTTAGTTTAGAATAATCCACACAAAAGGGAATTTGTCCATTCTTCTTTGGGACCAGTATGACTGTACTACACCATTCACTGGTAGATGGTTCTACTATACCTAATTGGAGCATAGACTGTACCTCCTTCCTTAGCGTCTCCTGCAGACAAGCTGGAACTCTGCAGCATGTCTGTCGTACGGGACCTGGAGAGGTGATGCAAATAGTATGCTCCATTAAATTAGTCTGACCAGGTATTTCGCTGAACAGATGCTCCGGAATCACTGCTTTTAACTGTTCCTGTTGCTTCTCCGAAAGATGGTCCAACGCAGGTAGATCGGCAGAAGATGTTTCAGGCAGGAACTGCTCTGGTAATTCCTCTTCGTCTTGAATTCTACAAATCGAAAGAGTGGAGGGAAAAAGCGAATTTTGAGGTTCAGCTTTTAACAGGTTAATATGGAAGACTTGATATTTCTAGACTGGTCTGGCATATAAATTTCATAATTTACTGGGCCTTTTTGTGAAACAATCTCATATGGACCTTGCCATTTTGCCAACAAACTATTAGTCGATAGGGGCAACAATAAGACTTTCTGACCGGGTTGAAAACTGAGAGTACATGAGGCTTGATCGTACCAGGCTTTCTGCTTCTTTTGTGACTGCAACATGTTCTTTTTAATCAACTCGGACAATCGATCTCTCATTATAAGAACATAACTTAGAATATTCAGGTGTTCTTGACCACTGCCATTTTGTAATGCTTCTTTCAGCACAGCTAAAGGGCCTCGAACATTTCGCCCATAGACCAGTTCAAATGGTGAAAATCCGGTGGAAGCCGGAGGGATTTCTTTGTAAGCAAAAAGCAAATATGGCAGCCATTGATCCCAGTTGGCCCCAGTGTCAGACAAATTTTTTTAGCATTTGCTTCAGAGTGGCATTGAAGCGTTCTACTAGGCCATCCGTCTGTGGATGGTAAGGTGTGGTTCTCAAACCCTGGATCCCTAACAGCCCATATACCTGTTTAATTAGCCCAGCGGTAAGATTAGCCCCCTGATCGGTCAACATTTCCCTAGGGATGCCAACTCTGGGAAACAACTGAACTAGGGTGTTAGCAACCTGAGTAGCCTTAACCTTCTTCAATGGGAATGCCTCTGGATATCTCGTTGCATAATCACATAGAACCAGTATGTAACGATGACCATTACTACTACGTGGTAGAGGACCTACAATATCCATTGCCATTCTACTAAAAGGCTTCTCCATCACAGGTAATGGCACTAACGGAGCTCTGTCTCCTTTAACAGGTCCTAAAAGCTGACATTCAGGACAACTCCTACAATAACTGGCTACATCTTTGGACTAACCTGGCCAGTAAAATTTAGCAATACGATCACTAGTCTTAATTTGCCCTAAATGCCCGGCCCATGGGATATCATGCCCCATTTAACACCTTGTCCCTAAAATCTTTAGGTAGTACCAATTGTTTGCCATGCCCATCTTGGTGGTAAAGAATATCCTGATCTAGTACAAAGGTTTCTCCTGTAACCGACTGATGTTTCTCAGCTTTGACAAACCAGGACTGCAGACTGGGATTGCCACGTTGCAAGGCCCCCCCATCTCCCCTGTAATGAAAAGGTGGGCAATCAAGATCACCTAAGGCAGGAGCAATGCCAGTATCTAAGGCAAGCGTGCCCAAAATTTTTGCCCATTTCCATTGCCTGCGGGTCTTATGGACTGAGACCTCATTCCCCTAGGAAAAAGGGGAAATGCTCCATTCCACCTGATCACTTGCTTTGACTGCAGCTGCTTGAGCTCTGGTCAAGACCCAGGCTTCCTGCACCAGGCTCTGCTGCAGTAAGCCATCAATATCTGGCACAACCAGTCCAAGCAAGGCTGGATATGGCAGGTCATCCACTATTCCCACTGACACTGCATACATCTGACCTCCTGTTTCAATGCACATCTTCACCAGAGGATAAGAAACCTCATCTCCGTGGACACATCTCAGAACAACCTTCCTAGATGTCGACAGCAATTTGTTATCAAGAATATCTTATCTTACTAGGGTTTGGGTACTTCCTGTATCAAGCAATGCTGTTCTGGTTCGACCTGCTATTTTTACTTTAACCACTTTTTCTTGATTCTTCTGCCCTAATTTCCAAGGAATCGGGCATGGTACATAACAAAATTTATTTTCCTCACACTCTGCTCTACTCTTGGCCATAGGACACAGTATTTTCTTATGACCCCGCTGTCCACACTGATAACATTACACTGGCTACACCCCCATCCCTCCCGCTCTTAGAGGTAAGAGAACCATGACCTACCATGACTTTAGATGCACTAGGAAGGATCGGATAAGTCATTTTAGCCCCATTAGCTTTGGTCCCTCTTTGTAGATACTTGGGATAGCCTCGAGCAGTTTGAAAGACCTCTGCCAGTTCAGCGGCTTGGTGTGAAGACTTTGGCCGATGTTCTAAAATCCAAGTCTTCAGCTCAGGCTTCACCACCTGCAAAAACTGCTCCAAAATAAGAGTCAATTATTATCTCTATCATGTTGTTGGGGCTTAAGCCAACGAATGCATAGATCCTTCAATCTAGCTTGCAGCTCTAATGCTGTTTCACCCTCCTTCCATTCTGCAGTTCTAAACCACAGACGATAATTCTCAATACTAATCTCAAATTTATTCAATATGGCTTGTTTAAGTGACTCATAGTCTAATGATCCAGAAGGGTCTATGGCCACAAAAGCTGTGCGTGCCTTGCCAGTCAATAGGGGTACTAATCTTATTGCCCATTCAGTTTTAGGCCATGAGAAAACAGCCATTCTTTCAAAGGTGGAAAGAAACATCTCAACATCCTCACCTTCCTTATAGGGGAGGAGCTTTAGACCTTCCACCCACCTGGTAGATCCTGCAGCAGAGTTAATGATGTTAGCCTCCACACCCTCCGTATACATTAGATTGGGACTTACAGGTGGTGAACGACCCACTCCAGGGTTCTTTGAAGGACTTCCCTCACGTCTTCGCTGTACCTCCGCCTGCAGTAATGTAAACTGATGCTGCAACGACTTCCACCTCAGCTCTTGTGGTTTCTCCTTTTGCTCCTGTACATGTAGAAACTGATGGAACATTCTTTCCAATGTCTGTCTCTTTAGACATTGCATTCGATGACTCTGGGGACTGTGTCTGTGGTTTTTCACCCGACAAAGAAGCTGGCACAGATACAGAAACCTTCTTGGGTGCCATCTCTGCTCTCTTAGATCTTCCAAATCACTCAGTCGATACCACTGCTGCCACCAAAATGTCACAAGCCGTCTACTAAAGCAGATGGCCTGCTAGTAGTTTGGGACAGACCAGGACTGAGGGAGTAACAAGAGAGGCACAAGAGAGGCAGATGTTCAAAACAGAAGGTAATTTATTTATACCACGATGGAATAAAAAAAAAAAAAATTAAGTTGTTGGAGGAAAAAAAACAAAAAAAAAACACAAAAACACAATCAAATTATAAAGGAAAAAAAGCAAAAAATAGAAATTGGGAAACATCAAGGCTCTTACTCTAATATAATCAATTCCCGTCCATGAAAAGTCCAGGGCAGCCTTAAAATAATACCAAAAACTAGACTCTGTTTCAGTCCAGGTCACCAGTACAACTCCAAAAAAAAAAAATCTCATGAGTCTTTTTTTTTTTGGTCCTCAGGAGCTGAACCCACTCCTTTACAGCAACCAACAGCTCAGTCACTAGGCATCTCTTAGGCTGGCGTGCCTCGCACTACCTACTCCTCTTAATTCTCTCCAAGCGACCCATTCTTACTTCTTTTTCTTCCTTTCTTGCAGCCACAACAATACTTATAAAGCCTTTTCCATTGCCAGGATCAGCTTACCTAATCATAGGGAGAAACCATTTAAGTCTTGCCGGGGAAATCGTACACTGCAAGTACAAATGAAAATAGCCAACAACAACATCTACATAATAAAACAATAAACAACACAACAACACCACAATTATACCTAACCTCGAGGTTACTAATAACCAAACTTAAACATTACGATACATGTACACAACTAACGCAACTTGGACTCCCCCTATAGCTGTCATTTGATCTTCCCAGGAACCTGTGACTACATTTAGCGTCTGTGCCCTTGTTAAATGAAAAAAAACCCGATCGGTAACAACGGTATGTCACGCGCAAAACTTGCAATCGAAACATACGGTAAAACATCGAGAAAATAAACTAAACAACCGTAGGGTAAGCCCAAATATCTTAAAAGAAAAAAAAATCTCTCTTCCCCCGTGGTAAACTTGCTGATATATTGTTCAGACTTAAAACTTGATAGTCTTGCCCCCATCCATTTAAACCACCATGTATCAACATTACGGTGAGGCTATAGCGTCACACTGTTTACCAAGTGACAAAATAGCCATTTTTAAAACTTTGATTTTTAATTATGCTGACATTATGCTGGATTTTATTTAAGGAGGAATCTATCCAAAGTTGTGTTGATGTTTTTCTCATAACTGTCCTGGATAAGTGAGTTAAGAAAATGGGTGGATGTTACTTCACACAAAGCAAAAAATGTGCAGTCTATGTTAATAAGCATGCATATTGTTCTTGAAAAACTGAGGTGTCAAAGAATTGTAAGCTAGAGTTGTGATCTCAATTCTAACCCAAAATATCACAATTTCCATTTAATCAATAATCATACAGCTCAAATATTACTGAATACACACGGTCTGTGCCTGCTCAGTTTAAATGCTTAACTTGTCTATGATAAGACCTTGGGTGAGGATGAGTTCACTGTCCAGAAAGATTAAAGAAAGCCGCATTAGGAATCTTATCTGGCTGTAAAATGTTCTGCTCCATTACAGGCAACAAACCAAATCAAGTCAGCCCACAAAATGGCAGTTAGAGATGGAGAAAGGGAGAGGGAGAGAGCCGTATATGATAAGCCACCCAACCTGTTGAATTCTGCATTCTCCACCATTTTCTGTGTTGCAACTGCTCACCACATAAACTGAACCCAGTACAGCCAGGAAGGTTTGAAACTACTATAAAAATCTAATTTACAACCAGATTGTTGGTAAAATAAAATGTGCATTATCATTGAGACTTTATCTCACAGAATCTCAGCATTATTTTGGAACCTTTTTGCTTTTAAAAACTGTTTGAGGATTATTATATTATTCACTGAAGCAATGGTTGTGGACAATTAATCAATGGCTTGATATAGTTTGACCACTATTGTATTTCTAAAATATTGGGCAATACCAAGCACCTGCAATAAATTGAGCACCTCCTGGCATTTCCTAAAAAATGGAAAAAATACCCTAGATGTTTAAATTATGACATTGTTTCTTCTTCTGGTAAGTATAAGTCTGCTGTTTCTTACTTAATGCAAGTAATAACTATTGGGCATCAACAAGGTGTATTAGGGTAAACATGGTTGAGTGTGTGTATTAAAGGTGCCATGGAAGAAGGACAGACAACCTGCCTGGGATAAAGTAGGAATTCTCAGCCAGCCAGGAGGCTATAATATATGGACTAGACATACTGAGAGCAATTCATTGTCACTGTGTTCTTCAGGCCTGAACCTGATTACGAAATCCACACTGCATCATGGGAGTTGAATTCTGGAAATGCAGCCCAGTTGCAGTTTTTGGATACTGCTAGAGGGTGCTGCTGGGGAAGGACTGACCTGGTTTTTGTACGACCCAGAAATGCTCCCGATGACCTGGACGTGACACAGGAAGCAGTTTCCAGGTTGGAGTTAAAAGAGCGCCCACTGGCTCACTTAACTGAGATGGAAGGCAGTGGGCAACACTCTACAGGAGGTGTAAAGAGAGAATCGATAATTGTGCATCATGGCTGGTGTTTGAGTAAGGTGGTGTTGGAAGCAAATAAAAATCTTTTATTTGAACCAGGAATTGTGCTTGGGCATTATTAAGTCTGTGGTTTGGGGCTTAGTGGTGCCGTACGTAAGAAGTTGGAAAAAAGAAATTGAAGTTACTTGAAAATTAATGATGCATGGACCACCACAGACAACATTTTCTGTTATTTCTTAAGAGCAAATAGCCCCCCAAACATCATGTTTTTATGATCCACACTAAAGTTGTATACCTAGGACTCCCTGCATTATATATTTATGCACAAATGGAGTCCCTGACAGATATATTCATTTATCTCTTTACTGGTTTAATAAATTAAAAGAGACCCTGTCAGTAATAAAGAAATAATTTCTTGAACATTCTGTACCTAATAAAAACATAAATTGGCTTTGCCAAATTAAACTTCATGCAACTGATGTGGTTATGGCAATAAAAAGCTTTTAATGACTTTATTAGCAAGCAGCAACAAATTTTGTACAAGTCAGACTAATGTGTTTTGCTAATCTGAACTTTATATCATTCCAACTACATGAGGTATTCACTCAACTAACTGCAGCAGTGTCTACTGCTTTGATGAAAAACAAATAAAGTACAGTATCAAGGCAGCTGGCTTGTGACTCTCTCAATGCAGATTTCTACTTCTGTGATGTGTCTGGGGATTTAGAACAAAACAGAAAGCACAAAACTTCCATTTAGGGTAAATGACACAGACCCCCAAGGCTAATGTGCATTTTTATTTGACACTTACTTTTGCCAGAATGACTTCTTGGTGACAGTTCATCTCCAGTTGTGCTCTGTGATAAACTTTCCTCAGTTCTTTTGGTGTCAGAAATTAAAAAGTCAGATTTCACACTGATGAGATGCTACCTAAGAGAACAGGATCTACAGTACATGGAATAAAACTTGTAGCGGTGTATCGTCAGAAAAAAATATAGGAATACATTTTATTAGGGTTTCAAAAAAACGTTAGGGGGAGCAATTAAAACTGTTATGAAAACTCGGGTCACAAATACTTAAAGGTTGAGAAACGCTGGTGTAATTGTTCTTTATAAAAGTCAAATTAATAAATAAAGATGGTCTGATTAAATAAAAGCAGAACAGATCTTTACTGAACTCAGCGTGTAAATAGCTAAGATCACGGAAGGAGTAAGTATGCAAACCCCTAACTGGTCAAACATCTTTTTGTAGTAATAACCACAACCCAATGCTATTCATTATTAAGATTTAAATGAAGAATAGATTTAATTTAGGAGCATTCATATGCAGTTATGTCCATAAATATTTGGACAGTGACACAATTTTTATAATTTTGCCTCTGTATGCCACCACAATGGATTTGAAATGAAGATATAATTACAAAATTTAAGTGTAGATTTACAGCTTTAATTCAAAGGTTTTAGAAAAATATTGTATGAGCCATTCAGGAATATCAGCCATTTTTCTGCATGGCCCCCACCTCGACCATCACCCCTTTTCCAGGACATCTGAGCGACAAGCTGTTCTATATCCAGGTGTGAGCAGGTCCCTCATTATTTCATTTACTATTTATCAGGTAGAAGGTCTGGAATTGATTCTAAGTGTGGAATTTGCATTTGGAAGCTGTCATTGTGAACTCTCAATATGAGGTCCAAAAAGCTGTCCGTGTAAGTAAAAACAGGCCATCATTAGGCTGAGCAAACAAAACAAACCCTTTAGAGAGACAGCAGAAACACCAGGAGTGGTCAACTCAACCATTTGGTACATTCTTAAAAAGAAGGAACTGATGAGCTCAGCAACACCAGAAGGTCTGGGCAACCACAGAAGACAACTGTGCTGGATGATCACAGGATTCTGTCCTTAGTGAAGAAGCACCAATTCACAACATTTAGCCAAACCAAGACCACTCTTCAGGAGGTAGGGCTATCACTGCCAAAGTCTACAATCAAGAGAAGACTTCATGAAAGTAAAGACAGAGAGTTTACCACAAGGTGCAAACCACTGGTGAGCCTCAAGCGTACAAAGGGCAAATTACACTTTGCCACAAAATATTTTTTAAACACCTGTCCAGTTATGGAACAATTTTCTTTGGACAAAGGAAATGAAGATCAATATGTACCAAAATGTTGGATAGAGAAAAGTATGGAGAAGAGAAAAAATGGCTCATGATCCAATTAATACCACATCATCTGTGAAACTTGGTGTAGGCCGTGTTATGGCCTGATCATGCATGGCTGCAAATGAAAGTCACTCACTGGTGTTTACTGATGATAGTACTGCTGACAGAAGTAGCAGGATGAGCTCTGAAGTGTCCAGGGCTGCACTGTCTGCTCAGATTCAGTAAAATGCTGCAAAACTGATAGGAAGACACTTCACAGTACAGATGGACAATGAACCAAAACATACTATGACAGTAAACCAAGTGCTTTTCAAGGGAAAGAAATGAAATATTCTTCAATGGCCAAATCAATCAGCTGTCCTCAACCCAAACTGACATTCATGTCACATGCTGAAGACAAAACCGATTGCAAAAAGTCCAACGAATGAGCAGCCCCTGAAGACAGCAGCAGTAAAGGCCTGGCAAAGCATCACTAGGGTGGAAACTCAGCACTTGGAGAAGGCCAGGGATTCAGAGATCAGGCAGTCATTGACTGCAAAGGATCTTCAGCCAAATATTGAAATTTTTTATTATATTAGTTTGTCCAAATACTTACAGTCATGTGAAAACATTAGGACACCCTTTGAAAGCATGTGGTTTTTTGTAACATTTTTAATAAATGGTTATTTCATCTCCGTTTCAACAATACAGAGAGATTAAAGTAATCCAACTAAACAAAGAAAACTGAAGAAAAGTCTTTTCAAGATCTTCTGTAAATGTCATTCTACAAAAATGCCTATTCTAACTGAGGAAAAAGATAGGACACCCTTGCCCCTAATAGCGAGTGTTACCTCCTTTGGCTGAAATAACTGCAGTGAGACGGTTCTTGTAGCCATCTACCAGTCTTCGACATCGGTCTGAGGAAATTTTACCCCACTCCTCAATGCAGAACTTTTTCAGCTGTGAGATGTTTGAGGGGTTTCTTGCACGTACAGCCCTTTTCAAGTCACCCCACAGCATCTCAATGGGATTCAAATCTGGACTTTGACTTGGCCATTCCAGGACTCTCCATTTCTTCTTTTCAGCCAATCTTTGGTTGATTTACTAGTATGTTTTGGGTCATTGTCATGTTGCATGGTCCAGTTCCGCTTCAGCTTTAATTTTCTAACTGATGGTCTCACATGTTCTTCAAGCACCTTCTGATACACAGTAGAATTCATCGTGGATTCTATGATGGTGAGCTGACCAGGTCCTGCTGCAGCAAAGCAGCCCCAAACCATGACACTTCCACCTCCATGCTTCACAGTTGGTATGAGGTTCTTTTCTTGGAATGCTGTGTTTGGTTTACGCCAAACATGTCCTCTGCTGTTGTGTCCAAATAATTCAATTTTGGACTCATCTGTCCAAAGAACATTATTCCAGAAGTCCTGGTCTTTGTCAACTTTATCTCTGGCAAATGTCAGTCTGGCCTCGATGTTTCTCTTGGAAAGCAAAGGTTTCCTCCTTGCACACCTCCCATGCAAGTTAAACTTGTACAGTCTCTTTCTGATTGTAGAGGCATGTACTTCTACATCAACAGTAGCCAGAGCCTGCTGTAGTTCTCGAGATGACACTTTAGGGTTTTTGGAGACCTCTTTTAGCATCTTGCGGTCTGCTCTTGGGGTGAACTTGCTGGGGCGACCAGTCCTGGGCATGTTGGCAGTTGTTTTGAAAGCCCTCCACTTGTAGACTATCTTCCGGACAGTGGAATGGCTGATTTCAAAATCTTTTGAGATCTTTTTAAATCCCTTCCCAGACTCATAGGCTGCTACAATCTTTTTTCTGAAGTCCTCTGACAGCTCTTTTGTTCTCACCATGGTGCTCACTCTCACTTCAACAGTCAGGAGCACACCAAACTAAATGTCTGAGGTTTAAATAGGGCAAGCCTCATTCAACATGCAGAGTAACGATCTACTAATTATGTGCACCTGGTGTGATATACCTGTGTGAGATCTGAGCCAATTTAAGAGGGAATACATGTGAGGGTGTCCTATCTTTTTCCTCAGTTAGAATAGGCATTTTTGTAGAATGACATTTACAGAAGATCTTGAAAAGACTTTTCTTCAGTTTTCTTTGTTTAGTTGGATTACTTTAATCTCTCTGTATTGTTGAAACGGAGATGAAATAACCATTTATTAAAAATGTTACAAAAAACCACATGCTTTCAAAGGGTGTCCTAATGTTTTCACATGACTGTATGAGCTCCTGGAAATGGTGGAGCTAGGCAGAAGAAATGGCTGTCTTTCCTAAACGGTTCACATGATATTTTTGGCAAACCCCTTAAATTAACGCTGCAAGTCAACACTTCAGTAACAAAATGATTATTTACTTTGTTTCAAATCCATTGTGGTGGCATACAGAGCCATAATTCTGAAAATTGTGTCACTGTCCAAATACTTAGGAACCTAACTGGAACAATCCAGAAAATTCCAAATTCTTGATCATTTTATTTTCTTCCTTTTTAAATTTGCTCTGTAAAAAAATTCTTTTTTGCTCTTTTGTCAATATATACTATGAAAAATATTCATAATTTTATAGAACATGAAAACCCATTACTAAGTACTCTTGCATTCCATTCACTCATTTACACACTCACTGGTTTGCCATTAAGCTTTAAAAATTTTCATTAACAGGTAATGTTACTGGGCTTAATACAGAAATACAAGCTTTGGCCACATATTTATTACTAGCTGTGTAAGCCTGTGCTGTAAAAAGCCCGGTGTCCTACACTATTGAAATTGTCAGAAAAAAAAAACGAAATGTAGAGATGTCAGGAAATTGAAAGGAACTACTATGGGCATCTCTCTCCTAGGAGGCTATGTTTTACCGATGTGCTCTCATTGCTTGTGCATTAGCAGCTAAGCGACTTTGTTTGTCTTTTTTCGAAGGTTTTGTTTTGCCAGCGTGCTTGCATCGCTTGTGCATTAGCAGCTAAATGACTTTGTCTTTCTTCAGTGGTTTCGTTTTGCCGATGTGCTTGCCTCACTTGTGTATTAAGCGGCTATGCAACTTTGACTTTCTTCAAAGGTTTTGTTTTGCTGATGTGCTCGCCTTGCTTCTATATTAGTGGCTAAGCGAGTGACTCTTTCTTCAGAGGTTTCATTTTGCCGACGTGGTGGCCTTGCTTGTGTATCCTTGGAGGTGGAGCCCTTACCCCAACTCCACCTCTCACTTCCAGGCCAGACAGACAGACTCGCACAATTCCACGCGTAGACGTTTATATATAAGACTAGCCATCCCCTGCGGCTTCACCCACCTAGTTGTGAAACAGGACATGTGAGGAGGGCACTACCCAGCTCTCTACTCCTGACATCACCCTTCTCCCTCCCCTCGGCCCAAAGCCTCTGTCTCGGATTAGCACAAATATATCGCTCCTGCAAGTGAACTATGCAAGTGAACTATGATTCTAAGTGCAATGAGAGAAGTTGCAAAATAATAACAATTCAGCGGCAGCCATCATCTCACATGCAGAACCATAGGTGAAGGGCTTAAGCATTTCACTCTTCTAGTGCTCCTGTGTAGTATAATTATCTCGTGTACCGTCATCAGTCCACACCTTGAACCTGTCCCAGTCATTCAATACATAAGATACAATGTTCCTCCGGATATCAAGAGTGAGCCTGATATGGCTGTGCAATATGTAACAAAGAGAATAGAAAAGGTAGGTGCCATCTCCAGGCATGGAAACCACTCGGTAAGTAACAGTTCTTTGATCGAAGGTGATCACCTCGATAGACATGTTAATTTGGATACGGTTGGAATGATAAAGGAAATGGGTACCTGAACAATGTAAAGTAAATCTAAAATACCTACATAATAACTATAATCATAATAAACGAACAATAAAACAGCGGAGAAGCTGTGGATTAAATAAAAAGGCTGCAGTTATCAGCAGGGAGATGTGAATCCCGTGGTGAAGCAAGGAAGGGAATGTAGAGACTGGAGCGATGGACGGCCTTATATAGGCAAGCAGCCAACAACGTGGGAGGCGTTGGGATGGGGACCCAACGTCGCCTCACACGGTGACCGAGCTGCAGGCTATGGATGTATATATGTACATACGTAGGATTCAGTTAGTTTTGGGAACCCGCGTACCAAATTTCTTGAAGATGGGACCATAAGTAAGAAAGACTGTTGAAAAGTTCAATATGGCGACCGACAGTGGCATCATAGCACCAAAATAACTTAAGTACGTACATCGGTTTCGGTTAGCACAGGAAAGCCGCCTACCAAATAAATAAGAAAGTTCAACATGCCGGATGTTGTCAACCGTTATGACCGTTACGCGTAGAATTTCGAAATGAAACCTGCTTAACTTTTGTAAGTAAGCTGTAAGGAATGAGCCTACCAAATGTCAGCCTTCTACCTACACGGGAAATTGGAGAATTAGTGACGTTGGAATTTTCAATATGGCGGCCGACAGTGGCGTCATACCACCGAAATAAGTATGTACATCGGTTTTGGTTAGCGCAGGGAAGCCGCCTACCAAATTTTGTGAAGATGGGGCCATAAATAAGAAAGTTCAAAATGGTTGACGTTGTTGACAGTTATGACCGTTACGTGTAAAATTTCGAAATGAAACCTGCCCAACTTTTGTAAGTAAGCTGTAAGGAATGAGCCTGCCAAATTTCATCCTTCTACCTGCACGGGAAGTTGGAGAATTAGTGATGAGTGAGTGAGCGAGTCAGTGAGTGAGTGAGGGCTTTGCCTTTTATTAGTGTATATATATATATATATATATATATATATATATATATATATATATATATATATATATATAAAATAAAAAAAATCAGTTATTGTTGTTATTTGGGGCACAGCATGGTGGACTAATGATTAGCACTGGTACTTTACAGCTGCAGAATCCTAAATTGAATTCTCAGCTCAGCCACTCATTACATTGAGTTTGTGTGATCTTTTGGTGTCCATGTGAGGTTTATCCCCCCACATCTTGAGGACCCCTGTGTTTCGACAGTTGGCAATACTAAATATGAGGGAGTAAAAATGATTTTGTGAAAGTGCCCTGCAGTGGTTACTTCCTTGCATCTATTGTTGCCAGAACAAGATCTAGCCTGAATGACCCTGCATTGTATTAAGACAGCTTGACGATGACTTCTTTAACTTAGTATAGCAGTACGCATGGAAAAGATGAAGTTCAGACTAGATGGCATGGCGGGGCAGTTTGATCATACTGGATTCGAGTTCCATGCCTGCACATTGCCTTTGTGTAGTATGCATCTCTGCTTCCACATTTCCAAACATGAATTTTCTAAGATGGCCTGAATTTCACCTGCATTGGCCATCATTTCACATGCAGCATCAGACGGCTTGTGACGGCTGATGACATCTTACAGTTGGTGGGGAACGATCAGAAGAAAATCTGTCATATCAGAAATTTCAGTCAGAAGTCTTGTATCACAGCTTCACAAGCAGATTTTTTGATGTCGCCATTAAATTTCCTGATATTCATTCTGCAGTGACTGCAATAAGCACATGTGCACAAAGTCAAGAGCTCCTTTTATATTATTCATCCGTATTACAAAAGGAAAACAAATTAACACCATGCTGAAAAATCACTATAACAGGTTGGCCAAAAGGCATATTAAATTTGTTTTTGAAGAGAACAATTATAACGGCAGTGAGGAATGATTGTTATTGTATTTCAATATGTCACAGTATAGTGACTTGACAGTTTACACTTGGTACTGATGTTGTGGACTTCATTTTAACCTATTTGATTTCATAAAACCAGCCATCATATAACACACACATTCAATGGCCACTGACCAAAAAAAAAAAAAAAGGAAGCATTTACTGGAAGAGACTGAAATACTGTATACACAGTAAATTACTTACATTTTGGGCCTCCAGTTTTCTCTGTAACATTAGCAGATTGTGTTGTCTGCTCATTCCCAACAATTCACATGTCTAGCTTTCTTTGAAGTTCCAGAGAACAGTAGAGCAAGAGACATTTTGAGAAGCTGGTGGTCTTTTTTTAATTGCAAAACATCAATAAGTAAAACTGTCCCTCTGGGCCATGCTGTACACGTAAAGCCTGAGCACCCATGTCATGGCACATCAGTCATTATCAGTCAGAGGCTATAGACTGGCGAATCGGACAATGTGTGAGAGTGCTAGTGCGTGTGTGACCGCTCTTGAAATGGGCTCAGCTGTTTGCTGCAACTGTACACACTGCTTATTTGGACAGCACCCCAAAGACAACTCAGATTTTGGATATTTGAAAAGGTACACATGTATGAAATCAAGAAATCATATCAGTAATTAACATTTAACTGAATCTTCCAAAAAGCAGTATTGTTTTCATTCTCCATTTCTACAGGTCTCCAGGTAATGCTTTTATTGAGTGACACACACTCCAGTTGTTTCAGCTCTCTTCCATTTTCCAGTGCTAAAGAATATTAAGGTACCTCCACAGTGTTCTGATTCAGTGACCACCTGTAGCCCAAATGGCCTGCAGAATGTTCTCCAAGAAATCAGTATTCCTTGTGTATGAAGAGTCTAAAGGTTCTTTAAAACACCATTTAATTCTGGGAAAGGTTCTTATATTAAATTGTTTCTTTCTGCTTTGAAAAACTTCTTAATATGAGGAAAAAAACTGAAATATTTAATGCATGATTGGCTACCTAGTAGGACACTAACTGATTGAGAAAACCTGAACTTAACCTCTGTGATTGTATGCAGCAAGAGTTTGTTTAAAATCATGAGCTATTGGTTTTACAAATCTGCTACCATCTGTTGTTCGTTGTTATTTACTCCATTGAGTCTGTTACGGATTTAAATCAATCAATCAATAAATCAATCAATCAATCAATCAATCAATAGAAACTCCAAGTGGGTAGATCTTTTGGGGGCTAAAAATGGTTCCCCTATAGCATCAATCTAAAGACGCACTCTGGTTCTATTTTTAAAAAGTGCTGGTTGAAAGTATGCGGCGATTTGAACTGAGCAACTACAGCTTGAATGGAGTAGCCATGAGGAATGGCTGGGGGTTCGGGTCATTTCACGCACGACGATTTGACAAATACGAAGCGAAATAAGAGACCAATGCCAAAACTCAAGCGCAACCTCTACGACAACAGACAAAGAGCGAAAAAGACGGGTTCTGATAAGCGTCCTGTGAAGCACGTCTACCTGCATAGTATGGAAAAATCCGCCATCCATAAAGTGAAGTTCACAGGCTCGGACCATTTACCTGCTCTGTCTGTCGGTGATGCGATTTCGTTTAAAGCCACGGGCTCCCAGCCCACAACTTACACTTGTCAGACGCAAAGCAGCACTCACAGCGAGCGGCTGTCTTTCGGTTTCGGTCTCCAGTTAAACGGTAGAGGGTAGGAGAAACACAAAGCGCAGCTCAACTTCATTTACTGTTGATCTTTTTTTTCTTCTTCTTCTTCCAATGGCACTTTGAATTAAATTGGTATCTCTGAAGCCCTGAGCCTCCGCCATACAGCTCCAAATAAGTGACTGATCAGTTGTCATTTTTTGTGTCAGATAACCCTCCCGCAACTATAGTGTAACGGGACGGAGTTCTGAAGGCCTGCGCTGCCTGACTCTATCAGCGCTGTTTGGAGTCAACTCCACCTACTTGGAGCTCTTGGCCAGAGTCTCCGGGTGGCAGAGACATAGATACATATACAGGGTGGTCCAGATCTAATTATACAGATCCAGATCGTCTGGATGACTTTGAATTATGCCAGGGACGATTCCAGTTCGGCGCGAAGACAATTCTTCATGTCGTCAGTTCGCTCACTTCTCGATGGTCCGGGATTTTTCGGGTGATTTTCTATGTAATAAACTTAATACGTTATAGCGTAATGAAAATTACACAGTTAGATCTTGGCCACCCTATAGATAGACGCCGCATTCACTGTGTTGACACGATACGTTAGCGCGTCCGCCCTATTGCGAGTGGCAAAAGTGCCATTTAAACTATTACAGGTAGACGTGGAAACCGGGTTTTCTGATGAAAAAACAATAACGTTTTAAACAGTATCGTTTACATACACCAGATTTTGGCGAATCGTTTAAATGCAATTACTTATATCCATTTATACACTAATAATGGCAATTATTAAATAATAATCATTATTATTAAATAATTCCTCCCATATAAGTAACATTTCTCGGACAGCTTTCTTCCATCTCCGAAATATTAATAGACTTCGTCCTGTTCTTACGCAACACAGTAGTGAAGTATTGGTTAATGCCCGAGTCACCTAACATATAGATTACTGTAATGCTATTCTATCTGGCATTCCACAAAAACGTATCCATCGCTTACAACTTAATTCAAAATTCTGCTGCCAGGATAATAACCTGCTGTTCTAAATCCACTGAACATATTACACCGATTCTCTCTCAACATCACTGGCTCCCTGTTAACTACAGAATGCAATACAAAATACCGCTCTGAACATTTAAAGCTCCCCCCACCTCACTGATCTCCAGACTTACACTCCTCTCGCTCACTCAGATCCTCATCTACAGCTCGACTTTCTGTACCACACGTCAGATTATGTGCCATGGGAGCTCGAGCGTCTCTCATTGTGCTCAACTCGGGAATTCTCTTCCCTCTCATATACAGTACGTTAGCTCGATTCAATAACATATTTTAAAACTGCCCTCAAAACTTATCTTTTCAAACTTGCATACCAATTGTGAATTTTGCATTGTTACTGCCAGTTATCTTTGTTTGTTAGCTAATTTTGATTTATCATTCTCTTGTTTAAATTTTACTAATGTTGTTTAATTTTATTGTAAGGTGACCTGGAGTGCTAAGATTATAAAACGGGATTTTCTAATGGCCAAATATAACCAAAAGAATTGTTCAGCCTTACCTATGAAATGTAATCCCCCGGGATCTGGTTTGGAGCGTACAGCGGTTTGTACAATCACAAGCAGCACATACGTGTGGCATCTTTATCCATTACTTCACTACACGGCAGTGCCACTCGCAATATGGCGGCGACGTTGACGTACGATGCTGCTGGTCATGCGGCATCTAGTAATTCTATGTCTATGGGCAGAGAGGTTTGCAGTACTTGTGTTCAGTGGAAAAAAATAACCCGTCTAAGGTGTGTTACTGCCATCTGGCGTATGGCGGGTGAAGTGCGCGTGATTATCGTCAACTACAGTATTCCCCAAATGTAGTATGCACTCTTTGATATATGGTATTTTAACAGCAGCTTGTAATTAGTCATACAGTCTTCTCAGGTCTCAAAAAATCCTTACCACTGTAGCAATCCATGCTTAAATGGCTCCGGTTGCATACATTGCTCAGTGCTGTCCCGAATAAAGTAATTTAAACTACAATGACCCAGACTTTCTCTGCTTTAAATAATTTCGAATCTGTTTGAACAACAATACTTAAGGGATTAGTATTCTTAAATAATTAAAACAAGCATTCCCCCGTATCCTGTCTTTTCCTCGTTTTTGTCGTTACAGATTTTTAATCACGCTCCTAAATTCTCTGCATCTCTAGCCCATTATGTTGCGAATGATTGTATGTTCCACATCTACTCTATTATCTGCCTTCACCTCTACATGCAGCGCCGGCCACCCAAATATATAAACGATTCTCATCTAACCAATATTATTATGAAGCTGTAATATTTCTAAAAGGATATCAGCCATATATATATCATGTAAAATAGTATACAAAGGTTTTGTTTTGCAAAATTTGCAGCTTCAGTTTTCTTTTTTTTTGTGGTGGCAATTCACATTGTTTTTCTATTATTGTGCAGAGTGATCTGATGCATTCATTGCAATGAGTTGTATTAGCATAAACAGTTAACTTTATCACAAAAACCCACTTTCACTTATTTTGGCACTAGCACGAAAAGATCAGCTGAAAGTATTCAGCAAGTGCCAGAACCGTCACCTCCAGAGGCGTCAGCTACAATATCGTGTCCCCGCCAGTGCAGAGCTTACTCAGTACTGGCAGCAGGTGGGTGTGAGTGCATCTGCACACTCAGTGAGGCGAAGACTTTTGGACAACGACCTAAAGATGCTACGTCTTTCCAAGAAAAATGTCAAGGGCAGACTGAAACTCTGCAGGAAGAGGATTGGACATCAGAAGACTGGTGCAGAGTTATTTTTTGAATGAATCCTTTTTCTTACTGTTTGGGACATCTTCAAAATCGATTGCCCTGAGAAGGAAAAGGTGAATGCTACCATGAGTCCTGTGTCGTGCCAACAGTGAGACATCCTGAGACGATTCATGTGTGGGGTTACTTCTAATCCAAGGGAGTGGGCTCACTCATAATTCTGCCCAAGAACTCCGCCGTGAATAAAGTATGGCATTACAGTAAAACGTCCTCCAAGGACAACTAATCCCAACAATCCAGGTGCAATTTGGTGATGATCTATGTATTTTCCAGCATGATGGAGCACCTTAAGGCAAACGTGATAACGAAGTGGCTCGGAAATCATAACATTGAAAGTTTGGACCCGTGGTTAGGAAACTCCCCAGATTTTAATCTCATTGAGAACCTGTAGTCAATTCTCAAAAAGCGAGTGGACAAGCAAAAGTCCACAAAAAAAAATATATATATAAAATAAAAAGGTAAGAAGGGATCACCATCAGTCAAGATTTGGCCCAGAAGCTGATGTCCAGTATGCTAGAGGGAATTGCAAAAGTTTTAGAGAAGAAGGGTTAATACTGTATTGACTCTTTACATAAATTTGATGTATTTACCAACAAAAGCCTTTGAAACTTATGAAATTTTTATGTGTAAATGTGTAAGAAATAATTTGAAAATGCTGAAGCAGCAAAGTTTGCAAAACACAACATTTGTGTCACTGCCAAAACTTTTGGCCACTACTGTACAGTAATGGAGCAAAGCGGGGTGCAAGAGCGCATGGTTCATACAGATTAGCGGTCTTTTTCAAGGCTCCTGAAAAAGACACGCCCATCCAGCCGTCAGTGTAGGACTGAAGAACGACGGCCGTACAGACTCTTCCTCTTTTATAGGCTGCATCCGCTCGCTTTTATTGATTACTCGCTTTATTGATTTACATAATGGTTGCCCGATTACCGCTATAATTGTTCCGGCTCCGATGCTACTGCATTTGTGCTTGCCATTGTACCCACATTCGCCGATACCGCTGTTACAGTATGTACCAGAGATTACGGATTTATAATGATCCTTAGGGGTGTCATCTATATGGAGTTAAGCAGGAGCCACTCCTAGTCTTTGGGCCGGGGAGGCAGGCATTGCTAAACTGGATTTTAATTTGGGTTTCCGCAATCCAACAGGTCTGAATAACTTCAAACACTCAACTTCATATAATTACAACACACAAACAGGGCCGGCGCCACCATTAAAGCGGATTAGGCATTCGCCTAGGGCGCAGACCATAAATGTTGGCTAGACCCAGACGGTACGGGTTAGCTATACAGTCACGTGGGAGCACTAATAATCTTGGCCTAGGGCGCAAAATCACCTAGCACCGCCACTGTACACAAGCACCTATGCATAAACAACTCCCTTTGGTCTGTTAAGTATGCAGTAATGTCCTTTATGAGGAGAATTTTGATATCAGATATATGCTAAGACAGAAATAAAAATAATAGGGGCAGAACAGAGTTTCTAATTTAATGGTACGAAAATATACGTATATCAGCTGCAGAATAACAAATACTGTTAATAAATATAAACAACAATAGAGATAATGCAAAAATAATAACCACTTGAAATCAACATAAAACAAAAACAGGATTTTGTAAATAGAAGGGGACGTGGGTGGTGGCAGAACAGGGAGCTGTGCTTAATGGTTCAACAGGATAAGCAGTTATAGGAATGCAATTAATATAATTCTGAGTGTTCATGTTTTGTGGCATTATTTTCTGAATGAGATAAGATATCCTGGATACGAATCCCTCCTGCCATGAGTTTTTAAGGTATTAATTGATATAACCGTGTTTCTTTTAAATACATTTACTGGTCCTGCATTCCCGCTTTTGTTAGTTACTTATTATCCTTATCCTGTGACTTGCAAGTTATTTATGACTCAATTGCCGGGTGGCTGTAAATTGGAATTTTACCATTTTACAACTCCTTTATCCTGTTTGACTGGCTGTAAGAAATGTTACACAAGACATACAGTCTTAACAACCCCAAAATCTGTAACTGTGCTAAACCAATTCAAAGTACCACCTGCAAAGGATAGCAGTAACAACCACAGACACAATTATCTGAGATTATGAGTGTTCAAGAGAGGGGGACAGAGTATGCAATGCCAAAGCTTACAATTATACTCAATAGCCATCAGAGTGCAGCAGGCAATGTCATATATTAACAAAGTGTGATCCGTTTCAGCTGTTTATTTCAAGCTAGGCAAAAAGAAACATTTATTATTGTATTTCTGGAGTGGCAATGATAGATTGGCTGTCTAGCTCTGTAATTAGGATTACTTGTGTTCTCTTTTGTGTCTTTTGACACCCGTTACACGCCCAGCCTACATGGAAGGTGGTCTCTCTCTGAATTGCCTTTCCCATGGACTCATCTCATCACTTATTCCAGTGGTTCTCAACCTGTGGGGCTGGCCCCCCTAGGGGGGCGTGAAGATGTGAAAAAAAAACAAGAATCGAAAATATGAAAAATACATCTATTGAAACCAAAACAAATTAACTTAAACTACATTCTGATACTAGAAACATAAATATTGAGTTAGATAAATGTCGATAAAAGTTAAGTAGGTATAATAAAATATGCATCTATGATATATCATTAATTAAAAAAGAACAAATTGGTATTAGTGGGCTCCTTTCAAAAAAACCTTAGGGGAGCACGATTAAAACTGTTATGAAAACTCTGGTCGCAAATACTTAAAGGTTGAGAAATGCTGACTTATTCCAAAAACTTCCCTTTTGTAAACACTTCAAGTCAATTAAAACTAAAACCAACAGACACCTCAATAGTTTCTTTCCCAGAGCCATAGCCCTCTCAAACCAGTAACTTTTTCTTTATTTTTTATAGTGTTCTTCACTGAGTGCAGGCGCAAAGCACTGTGAACAATTCTCAATTAAAATATAAGTAAGATTATTTTAATTACTAAATATTGAACTACAACAACAACAACATTTATCTATATAGCACATTTTCATAGAAACAATGTAGCTCAAAGTACACAAAAAAATTACATATTGAAATGTTATTGCTATCTACAGATTCACATTACAATTTATTTTATAGACCACTGTCTCAACAATACAAGCTTTGTCCCTCCAGTGTGATGGATGACGTATGGCACCATTGCCCAGCCAGGACGCCTCCATAATGGAAGTACAGGTTGTAGATGACTTATGAAGGGTCCCATCTCCCCCGAGCTGCTATCTGGCAGCCCCCCTGGGGTGCAACGATGCCACAGGACTATATGGGACTTGGTCTTGATCAGCTCAGCCCTGTTGTGTTTTGCCGATGCCACCAAGGGGAGCTTGCAGAGCCTTACTTTGGGATTCTGCCCCACCTGGGAGTAATTACAGAAGGGAATACTCCTGGGTGCAGCTTAAAAGGAGCCATTTGCCTCACAGAGATAAGCCAGTCAAGAGGAAGAGGAGGAGGGAGAGGGAGAGGGAGAGAGGGAGAAAGAAAGAAAGAAAGAAAGAAAGAAAGAAAGAAAGAAAGAAAGAAAGAAAGAAAGAAAGAAAGAGGACAAAGACTGTGCTGTTGGTGCTTGCACTGTGCTGTGTTGTGGGGAGTGAACAAAAAGCGCTTCCCATGTAACTAACCGTGTACTCTGTCTGGAAATTGTGTCTCTGCATGTCTGTGTCGGGTTGGGGCTGCTGGGGCATCCAATGGCGGTTCACACCAGGCAAATCACAACTATTTTAGAGAGCAAAGGGGAGTGGAGGTCTGCCTTTTTAAGTCTGAAAACTTCTCAGATGTGGAATAGCCATTTTGACAATTGCAGGTACTTGAACATAAACTGCAAGCCCCTGATCCTTTCATCCATTTTGTGCACTAAGTATATTTATTTAACCATTCTCAAATTTTCCTCTACACTCTTACAAATCCCGGGTCTTTAATGACATTTTATGTTTTTTTATTGGGTTGTGTGATTCCTTGTAGAACTTTTGCTTGACAAAGCACACATTTTATTCTGAGGAAGGTTCTTTGTCCTTTGAAAAACTTCCTAATATGTAGAAAAATCCTCATATCTTTAATGTATGGTAGGCCAGCTAGCAGGACATTGATAGGTTAAGAAAATCCTGAAGTTAGCCTGTGTTATTGTATATAGGAAGAGTCAGTTTTAAAATCAGGACTTAATATTATTTCACAAATTTGTTGCCATCTTTTCATGGTTATTTACTGTGTCGACCCTGGTACAGATTTAAATAAATTAAATTTCTTTCTGGAACCT
This sequence comes from Polypterus senegalus, assembly GCF_016835505.1. Taxonomy (NCBI): domain Eukaryota; kingdom Metazoa; phylum Chordata; class Cladistia; order Polypteriformes; family Polypteridae; genus Polypterus; species Polypterus senegalus. The sequence goes on from NC_053161.1 coordinate 151,739,637, forward strand.
TCATGTGGATGGGGTCTTTTGGAACCAAAACTATGGCACTGCTCTGAAGAACCATCCTGCTCCCTGCTATTCTTTTCTTTATAGCTCATTAAAAATTGATAACTCTGATTTCTTTTAAGCATCACAGAAAAGAAATGCAAAGTTGTTATGCTTACTGTGGATAGCTTATTAAATGAAAATCATTTAAAAATGTTTTGATTATGAAAATGGCTACTCCTTCATGCACTCTCATCATTCCAAAGCTGAGAAAAAATCTCATTTTTACAATGCTTTTGGCATTACATCTCTGGTGGAGTAAGATTGAAATATCTGACTTTTTTTGTGTGTGTAGCATCTCTATTACAATAAAAAAATCTTGGGAGAAACTTTTTCAGAGAGAGACACTTCCACGTCCCACGAGACCAGACTTTGTGCCAAGAGATTTAACCATGCCTTGGGCCATAAATAAAAGAAAAAGAGTAGATGACAAAGTAGAACATTGTAAAGTATTCAAAATCATTGGCGCGATACACATGCAGAGCAGGTTAGAGATAATGAAAGTACTAAATTCAAAAGACTCAAAAAAATGATAGTAAAGATCGCATTAGTGCGAATAAAAGAAATTATTACTCGGTGAAATAATGGAACCATGAAAAGAGATCAAATATATTGTTTGGATTGTAAACTTTAAGCTGGAGAGTTGTAGATCGTCTAATTTGTGTTGCCATCAGGGAGAAAAAAGTGGTGTTTCTTCCCAATGAAGAGGCGTATCTGCGAGAATTAAAAGATTTGTTGTTTGGTGAAAGTGAAATTCACATACGCTGTCACGCTTGGCTCACAGAGTTGCACAGATACACAGGAGATTTAAGAGAAAGAAATGTTATTCAAACACTTCAAACAAACATAAGTCTCATTCAGGAGTGAATCAAGCCCCATGTGTAGTCGCAGGGGGCACTTCTGTCTCTCAATTAAAAGAATAGAAAATCTTCCTCTTCATAGGGGCGCACCTCAGGAGCGGGACCCCCAACAGGAGCAGAGGATGTCTGGAGGAGAGGAGAGACAAGGCAGTGAGACCAAAGGTCAGCTGCTGTAAAGGCTTTTAAATGTTCGAAGCGCTGTGCAAGATGCCGATCACATGGCACAGTAGCAGCAGCAGCAGCTGCAAGCCAGCAGCTGATTGAGCAAAGAGGAGGTAAGAAAAACAATTGTATTTGTTTCCCATTGTATCACCATTTAAGAGGGGGTTTCAGAGGAGCGAACGCGTCTCCTTGGGGTGCGTTCAGCCCCCCTCTTCACAATGCAAGCAATGGACCTGGGGGTTGGTGAGCAAACCAAGCAGGGGGAAAAGCCCGCTAGTTATATATATGATAGCAGCCCACCCACCATAAATGGTTATTGTTTTCCTGCCTAGCTTTTGGATTATGGTGCTTGATAAGTCCGAGAAAAAATTGGTTATTGCTGGTATATGCTATACATAACACTGTTTTAAATAGTAATACTGTCATTATATTCATCACAAGTGAAAAAAGAAAAAACTAGCAATCTTAGCCTAAAAAAATAAACACAAACAAGATCACTTAGTTTACAAACCTTTTATTTATTAAAAGTCAAAGTGTTTGGACTGCTGAGCACAGAGAAGCAAAATGTCATTCTTATGGTTTTCTTCCATTTTTGTATACTGCTCAGATCATCCAGGATGAGATGTCATCAGGGATTTGTCGGATCAAGAGTTCTGTCAGGAGCTTCATGATCACACCTTGACTTTTGTTCTGTGCATTCACTCAAGGTTTTGTGGATGTTGTAGTCTGATTGTCCAGACAGCAATAAGCCACTGTGTAGACCGGTGGAAGTGGCATTGTTGCTCATACTGTGTAGTTTGCAACAGGTTTACACAACATACTCCTTCAGTCACTGCTGCTGATATTATATTATGGGTCTTCAAGCCAGAGTGGCGTTTCACAATGCACATGTCTATGGCCAAAAATATATTACTACCTTGGTATTTTCAAAGCAATGTCATGCGCATCAAGTGGCACACGGTGATTAGCATTTTATACTTGGGGGACACTATCTGATGGTAAGGTATAAAGTGGTGGAGTATTTGCATTAACAGGAAGGTCATGGGGGGTCCAAAACTGGCCCCCAAGTTGGGCCCAAGTTAGTTAATCTGCTCCTGCTCATTGGTCCTATGGACGCTTTCAGATTTCCTGTTTCACTCCTGTTTTTGAAACAAAGTTACTTGGGTAGCAATGGAAGTGACTGGACAGTGAGCTGAGCCACAACACACTGTGATATTATGAGAAAACCTGGTTAACAAATCAGGGGCATGCATAGGGTTATCAGATACCTGCGAAACCAAAGAAGGATACCGAAGGTCATAAAGGAGGACAAAGGAGAACATGTCCCATTCTGTTCACAAAACACCATGTGAACTGTGCGTTACAATGACAACTTTAAAAACAACTAATTTGACAGGTCATCAAAATTAAAAGTTATAGTACTACTATGCAGTTTCATATTTTTCAGATGAGGCGACTTTTCACAGCAGTTCATCATTCCCGGCAACACAGGCATGGAACTCCAAACAAGAAACGTTCTTAAAACTGTACTTTGTAAGAAGAGTTTCTCTGAGAGAGTCAACAGACAGTTTATTTCTTTCTTTTGTCCACTGTATGTTGATCAAGGAAAATGTTCTTTCAACGCTGGCATTATGCCCAGGAACAAAAAAAAAAAAATAATTGACGATTATAAGCAGCTCTGAGTAACTGGCTTCACTTGCAGAACTTTGAAAGTACACCACATTTCTGTGAGTTTCGCTGGTAACGTGTCATTCTAAATCAGTGGTGCCCTCGTTTGCAACGGACACGTAAGAATCACAAACCAAACACATTTCTTCATTTTCGGTACGTCCTTCACCAATCACGGATACTTCGTTTTCACGTGGTCCGAGAATTTGCATTTCTACTTGTTAGTGTTACTGCTGGACAACATTTTTAGATAAAAGCCTACGGAATATTCGCATAACAAGTATGGAAGACACAAAATGGCAAAGTGGGAGTAGGCCCGTAGTTGTGTTATGGTTTTGATAAAAAGAGATGATTTATGTAAAACATAGAGATGATAGCATACAATTTAAGCCAATAACACGGTCAAGTCAGTGAATGATGAAAGACAGGCATTTTCACCTTTTTAGGCAATGCCTGCTGGATGGAGGACGCAACACTGAAAAGGAGGACATGCCGGATGTCTGGTAACCCTAGGCATGCCCAATGCAGAATATAACACAACAGCAATATTTTATCTTGCACTGGGGCCGATCATCTGTTTAATTGTATGAATATTACTGTATTTGTTACCTAACACATGAAAAAGTGTTACGGAGAGTACTTTCATGGAACATGAACATGAATAGTAGTGCTGGAAGGCAGCAATTAAAGTTTTCAACATGGTGGATCCGTGCTGTATGGACATAGACATATACCTTATGAAGAATAAATGTTCAAAACTCACAATTGTGCACCATGAGTTAAACAATGTATAAAATAGGAATGTAGGCTGTAAGAAACTCAAAACTGGAAGTGTGTGAGCTAAAACCGACTAACAATTAGGACACCTGAGTAACCAGGCAGTGTTTAGAATACCTGGACCTTCTGTCAACAGAGCCTTCTTAAACTTTTAAACTCTGCACTCTACATCCCATCTCAAACGGACTCTTGTGTATCTTTTTAAATAGCTGCTATACATTGATTTTAAACTCTTGTGACAGATTAAGGCTGTATCGCTCCCTTGAATCCTTGTCCAAGACTCCAGACACCAGTAAAAGGTCCAAATGTTGACTTTATTTATAAGCCACAGTGCACAAAGCACCCTCTCCTCCACTATATTCATAAATCACAAAACACTAATCACAAATACAATCCTCCAACTCCCAGACGCGTTGCCACCCTTCCACCCAGCTCAGCTTGCCGTCTGGGAGCTCCCACAGTCCTTTTATATACCCTGACCTGGAAGTGTTCCCAATCCCCAGTCCATGTGATTCTCTATCACTTCCGGGTCAGGTACAAGTCCTTTTTCTCACCCCGGAAGCAGGGCACAAATGATTCTTCGGTCCTCCCTGCAGCTCCCTCTTGTGGCCCCTGTGGTATCCAGCAGGGTCTTGTATAAAACCTACATAGTCCATGACTCCCTGCTGGTCTTCGGGGCACCTCCATACTGCAGGGAGGACTCCATCTGGCAGCCTTGGGGTATTGGCCGGGATGACAAGCCGGCCATATACCACACTCTGTATTTGTGCTAGCTTGAACCTTGCATTTTTAGATCATTCTTTTAGAATCCAAAAAAATGGATTGTTACAAATACATGTTGTGATTTATTAGGCCTGGATAAGTGTATTCATTTTACTGGACAGAAAGTTCAGAGGTAGGCAGAGGTGAGAGGCATGATCATCCACAGGTGGTAGGGCTAGTTTGGGCACATTAACAGTTTGTTAAAACAACACACACAAAAACTGCCAGGAAAACCCACATGTGAAAAGAGAGGACAAAGATGATACAGGCAGCACTGCTTAATTTGAAGGACTGTGTTTTTTTTCCTTTCAGATAGCATACTGATGGGAAGGTGAGCGGAAAGTCCAAATCACTGGGAACCCACTAGAAAGGTTAAGCTGCACAAGACATCACTCTGCTGCAGGTTCATCTTTGTCTTATTGGTCCATAAGACCTTTTCCAAGAATTCTGCAGGCTCATTTAAGTCATTTTTCACAAACTTGAATCTGGCCATCCTGTTTTTGTGGCGAACTAGTGGTTTGTATCATGCAGTGTGTCCTCTGTATTTCTGTTCATGAAGTCTTCTGCTGATAGTCGTCTCTGACACACAAACACCTGAAGACTGTGTATGATCTGTCACACAGGCTTTTGGGGGTCTCCTTAATAAAACTTCTTTGCATTTATATAGCGCTTTTCTCACTACTCAAAGCACTCAGCAATTGCAGGTTAAGGGCCTTGCTCAAGGGCCCAACAGAGCAGAGTCCCTATTGCCAGTGCAGATCCCTAGCCTCAGAGCCACGCTCCGCCTTTAACATAGTACTCAGCAGTGGAGGTCCTCCTTAGCTTACCAGTTCTTCTGTGATTACTGAGCTCACCAGTGCATTCTTTCTTCTTAATGATATTCCAGATGGTTGACTTAGATAGTTCTAAGGTTTTACCAATGTCTCGTATTCCTCTTTTTGAGCCACATAATAACTTCTTTGACTTTCACTGGCATAGCTCTTGTCCTCATGTTGACAGCTGCAGACTCCAAAGAGTAGAAAGCAAACTGAGGTATCCTATGAAGAATGAAACACACCTGAGGAATCCCAAACATCTGTGACACCAATTATCCCATATATTATGGTGCCCTTAAGTGAGGGTCCACATATAACATGGTGTGACCAAAACATATGCAAATCTCCTTAAGTGAAAGACTATAATGTGCACTTTAATCACATCTGAATTGCTTGGTTTGAAATTTTAAACTGTGTAACAGAGGGGTAAATTGAAGAAAAATGAATCTTTGTCCCAGACATTTTGCAGGGCACTCTACATGTCACTAATTAGGTTTATAATGGAGTTGTGGTTGGTAAAAATACATGTAAAAATGACCAGAAATTCACAGTTTTGCTGTTGCTAAATGTACCTCAAAACCTATTGATATGAACAGAGAAACTTCTGTTTGACATTCAGATCAAAAAAGAGGTTTGCCTTGGGTTTAATTAAAATTCATACTTTGATGATGAATCTAATAAAGAAATTCTTATGGAGTCCGTGAATGTTGTGCATTAAAATGGAGTGATAAACCTACTGGAATGTGCTGCAAAAGAAGAAAAATCTTTTGAAGACTTGTCAGCACTTATTAAAAGTTCAGCATTTGGTTTACACCCAAACTCAGAACAATTTATAAGTGCTCTAAGAATATATAATAATATATAACAAATGACCTCATTTGGTGCAAAAAGAATAATTGAACACAGTTTTATGCCAAATTTTAAAGTATAAGTAGAGGGGTATCACCACACCACAGATAGTAAGGGATAGGAATAAATGGTGACCTCGAACCAGAGAGTTAGAAATGTATTTATGATTACAATATGCAAACTTTCAGTAAGGAATAAATGGTGACCTCGAGCCAAAGAGTTAGAAATGTATTTATGATTACAATATGCAAACTTTTGAGGCTTCTCAGGCCCCTTCTTCAGGAAAGATGTAAGCCTTGAGTTGCCTCGAAAGTTTGCATATTGTAATCTTTTTAGTTATCTAATAAAAAGATGTCATTTTGCTTGACTTCTGACTACATTCATAATGGCTAACAAGTACAACACCCTAGTACTGCACTACAGAAGTAGTAAGAAATTGTAATAGAAAAAAAAAAAAAACACTAGAGCCTCCGTCCAGCAGATGGCAGCAACACATTATTAAAATAAGACCAACACGAAGAGGAAGTAGCAGTAAACTTTTTAAATCGAGGGAAGGACTATATAGTCGGCGTGTTTAATTCATAAGGACAAGGCAGAAACAGGTACGCAGTTCTACTTGATAAATGAGAGAGTCAATGTGAGACAAGGTGGAATGAAATGAAAATAACAATTTCGTTGATCGCATTTAAAAAACAAACAAACAAAAAAAAGACTGTAGGCAGTGAGCGTGTTTTCCAGCCGTTGTTTCACCTGGTCCGAACGAGAGCCCAGGTGAAGCAGCACGAGTTAATATCGCAGTTATAGAGACATTTACAAAGTATCTTCTTTAGAAGATGTTATTTATTCTGATTGGTAATTATTAATTTAAAGTACTGTAAACCACGACACGCACCCTGTTGGTATATAATATACGGCAAACGATGTGCTCATAAATGAAAGTGTCAGTGAGGTGTGCATTGGGACTCGATGGGTAAGCCGTGGGATGTTTTTATTAGCATTGACGAGTCACCATTCGGAGGTTACCAATAATGTGTCTTATGAGTTGAGTAAAACGGTATTGCTTTAAATGTGGTCAAAAACTATTCCATTGTTAAAAAGTTGGTGTTTTAAAGTCTTTCGAAATTGAGCAAACAGGTGTGCAAACTGGCCTCTACAGCCAGTAAAAATTGAGTGGGGAGTGAGACGTTAGGAGTGTTTCAGATGGGAAAGCAGCTCAGCTATCTGAGCTGTGCCTAATGTCCCCCGACTAAGTCAAATTGTGCTTCACAGAGAAATAAAATGCTAGCGTTAGCAAGTAAAAACGGTCAATTGCGTTGGATGTGAAGACCTCTCGTTCATTTTATTGCTGGTAAAGGTTTTGTGTAGCTTTTAAGTACGGTATTGCATCGACACTGCTGCGAAATGGGAAATATTTGATATTCGCGTCTGCCTCCGCTCTTGTGCATCTCGTATTTAATCTGGACATTCCAGTCGATCGCTGGTGTTGGCTTTCCTGTGGAGAATAAAGGCCTTTTCCCAACGCACGCATTATGTCACCATGCGACGTTATTGGTAGTTCACGTCAGAGTCCGCATGTTATAGCTTTGAAACTATTGCGACTTTGCGGGGAAGATTATCACTTCGATGCGGTGTATGGAGCGGCGCACCGGGGAGGCGCCTATGAAGTGTGATGCGGTCCAAAGTGAGGCACTCCGTCGTCACCTATAAGTCTCTAAACTACTTTTTGTAAAATGGCGCCAGAGCTTGTGGTCACCCAACCGGTATAATTCAAAGGACGAGCCCCATCCATGACAGCTTCTGGTTGAACGAATGAAGTACAAGGAACTACAAATGGCCCGAGTTCTTGCTACAAAAGTTCTCAAGTTTCAAAAAAGTCACCTGCAGGTGGAAAAGAGGCTTTTTGAGAAGATCCGTGGTTTAAATCCTCTTTACGACCAAGTCTGCATTTTTCTCGTATTTAATTTCTGTGTATTTTTTTTAACATTATTACACATTTTGCTGTATAAAAATCTCCCGGAGTATCAGGTTGTATGTGCGTTTTCTGGAGACTCAATCTGTCTGCTTACTGACCCCGGTGTTCTGACGATTTGTCCTACTTTGTCGAAGTATCCTACCGTAGTTTATTGTAAGTCGTATCATTAAACTTATAACGTTATACCATGTCATCATTTAACATGTTGTATTTAGAAGTCGTCTATCAAATTTATGGAAATGTTAATATTTCCCAATTTATTCTATTTGCATCATTTAATGCCCGAAAGAGACACAGCCTGATGCAAAGATTTCACAAGACGGTCATTACTCGTGCATGGATACAATGGTCTGTACAAGATTAAAAGTCACACATGCAAAATATGCAGCTTATAAAATATTGACAGTAAATACCTATGCAGTAAACTGTAATAAATGCATTAATGTAGTAAGGCTAAGTTGCGTAATTTTGGTCTGCGCATGCGTAGTATCAGTGAATAGATCATTTCGATGGATAGGATGTTTCGTTAGACTGTTTGTTTTATGTCTCTTTGTCAGCTCTACTAAATCCCGAGTTAAGAATTGGATTGCCTATGCAGAAATACTCTAGCGATAAGCTTAGCTTTGTTAAACGCGCTATAGATGGCACATTTTCGGACTGGAATAATCTTTTAAAAAATTAGGCAAACTGCGGTATTCGTCACAGGAATCGTGACGTCATCGGGTTGTCCCTTGGAGCTCCTCAGTGCTGTTAGTTGTGAAGTACGGAATCTAGCTCCAGGTCTGTGAAGGTGTGCCAAATCAGCGCTGTGTTAAAATAAACTCTGAAGATTGATTTGTACCCAACGAAATATCCCCGTGTTTTTATAACACTCACCAATGGTAAAGCGCCTTTGAACTGTCTGATTCATTGCTGAAAGCGATCTCGATATATCGATAACACTTAACTGGAACACGGACAAAGCTGAGGGGCTTTGTATCTCTAAGTCAGGAGACTCTGGCTTGGCTGGGTGTGCCCGCTTTGAAGTGTTCAGGTCAGGGCGGTGGTCTGGCGGAAATTGTTAGGTCTGATCTGCATATCAAACGAATAGCTTTTAAATTGCCCTTTGGTTACAAAACTGCTAACGAAATCCGATGTGATCCTATTCATTGTACTTTGTCGTCGTAGCTGATTATAATATGTTTGTATTTCTACGTAAGCTTACACAAATTGTGTTTTAATGCATTTTTTTTCTCGTTTTAATTCAGAACTTTTTTACATATGGATCACTTATTTGATATTCGTTTGTATACTTTGTTGTTCGTGTGATCTTTGCTGCTATAAATTATATTATTTTGAATATGTGAAGCGCTTTGAGCGTTGCAAAAAATTTATGAATAAAATTTAAGTAATACTCAAGTGTGTGTGTGTAAACCGTGTACTGCATGGGACGTGATTTATGTCAATTCTAAGTAAACGAAATTTTGTTTTTCAAGCCACACAAGCGCACACTTCAAAATAAAGGTGTCGGAGGGGAACCATTTTTGGTTCCCATTCATGAAGATTTCGAAAGAACCTTTTGTTTATCTAGAACCATAACGGGCAGTAAATAACGATGAATAGATGGTAACAGATTTTGTTAAATAACCGTGGCTCATAATTTTAAAAGACACTCGTTGTATAGAATAGCATAAGATACGTCCACGTTGTCTTAATCTGTTAGTAGGGCACTTGGTAGCCCACCAAAGTCCCCTATACATATTAGGAAGTTTTTGAAACCACGAAAAAGCAACTACATTTATAGTATGCAAATAATCCGTTACCATTTGAGATGGTGCCATAAAGTGCAATCAATTTATATATATATATATATATATATATATATATATATATATATATATATATATATATATATATAATGTGTGTGTGTGTATATGTATATATATATATATATAATTATATAATATTTTTAAGTGCGCTTTAAGCAAAAAAAAAAAAAAATCAGCCCGCCCGCACTGTACATTTTATATTGTAGTCATGACCATCTTAGGAGTTTTGAATTTCTTTTTTGTTTTGGTGATTGGACCGAGTTCATTAGAAAGCCGTTCAACGGGTAGGGCAGTCGGAGTATCTGTGAAGGACATCACTAAAGAGGGCGCCGCTCGGCTCTAATGTGCGCATAGAAGGCAGACACCCTGCAGCTGTACCGGCACTCGTGGCCGCTCCAGAACTTCAGTTGCGTCTCTTGCTTGTTGCTCCGAGATTGTAGTCGCAGACAATACTAATGGAGTTGTTGGCTGTATATCTGGTAGATGTTATTTCCAACGTCTTTGATATTTATGGTTATGTTAAATCTCTACTTTTATCTTTATATTGAGCATTGGGCTTTACTACATCTTTTATATTTGTATTGAGTGTGTGATGTAGTTACTTTCAGTATATATTAAGCTTCCCATGTTCTTACTGTATTTTTTATTTGTCAGATGTTTTCATTCCAGCACGTTTATTTTACATGTCAAACGAGTTTCTCTTTTTTTTTTTCTCCTGGCATTTTTTCCCCATTATCTCAAACCCTATCTTTTTGTTAAATGTGTTGTTACCATTTTGAGCATCTTTACGTTAAACTGTCGCATCTGCATAATAGAAGAGGCGAAAGATGTAACACGGCGACACAGACCTTGTGAAGTGCATTGTTCTGCAATATTTGTTTCTTAAAATCCGTCTGCTTTTAGCTTAGCTGCACTTTGGTGTGAACTTGTGTCCAGTCGCCTTTTTACCAAGAAGAGTCGGTGTGAAATAACACTGCAATTTCTAAAAGTTCAATTTTGATATAGAGGATGCCTGTTATCAAATATGATGTAATGTTAGACTTTCCTGAAGTGTTGCAGCCTTACAAGCAAATGGTTTGCAAATAAACCAAAATAGGAAAACAAAGGAAATTGCTAACCCAGTGTGGAGTGTTTGTTTCATGGCCACCCTGAAAGGTTAAGTTAAGGCAATGCAAAACTCAAAAAGTGAAAGTAAACACTGCCAGCCTTAAAGATGAAAACTGTTAAAAATGCCATGCAACAATGCTTGACAAGCTGGTTCTGGGATTTCAGACTAGGAATAAATAAATAGTAAGCTTCGTAACATGACATTTAACAACCCACAGGACATAACACGCCAGGCCAGGGTTCAAGTTTAGTCCTGAAGTGCCACAGTGGCTGCCGGTGTTTGTCCTGATTAATTACGAATCGATTCTTCCTCAAGCAACATTCCTGTGCTTCGCTTTCAATGCCTTGCTTGTTCAGTTTTCTGACCGCTTGCTTTTGTGGGCACTATACACACTAATGCGTTTTCATTTAAAAACACAAACATTTATCTACATTTTCGCCTTTCGTCCCCACTTCTCTGGGGTTTTTAACCCCTGAAAATGAGCAATTTTATAAACGTTCTGCAGAACTGAAGACTTTTGAAAATAAAGGCTCGGCATTTCAATGTAGATATGGGGGGAACGAATTGTTTACAAACGCTGACCCCATCGCACTCCGCTTGGTTTGTACTTCTTATATATCCCTCCCCTGATTGGATCCAGCTCATTACAACGTCTCATTCTCTGATTTCCCTTCATGGGGATTCAAGAAAGAAAGAAAAAAAATATTGCAACATAGCGGGCCCAGAAGAGTTACTTTCCTTGTCACATGTAGAGCTGCTTACAGGTATGCATCTAAATGGTATTTTGTACAGTTTGAATGCGGTATACATGCACTAAAGGCAGATAATTTTACTGGTGGCTACAACGTTGCAATACATCCTGTTGCCATTCAGTAAGGAGGGGCGCTGTCCGCAGTAGAATTAACACTAGAATTACCAGAGCCTACGAAAAAACTCGTAATTCCGTCCCACCTTAAATCGCTTCTTAAAATCGTTCACAGCTCTCCACCAGCGTCTTTTGTCATCTAAATGTGCTGATAAAAATCAGGCTGCAAGTAGCCGACTATTCCATCCCCCACCGACTTAGAACGTGCACAAACTTCTCCCAGCTCATGCCTTGATTGATTATCTGGGAGTGAAGTGGAGTTTTAGAGTGGAAATAATAGATCATTATTTGGAACACACGCATTTCACGTGTGTTCCGTTTCTACAGTAATCCGTGTAAACACATTTTTAAAACAGAAACGTTTTTCATATTGTAGTAGTAAATGACAAAATGTAAGCATAAACTATATAATGTATGAAGCCTGAAGTCCAAATATCAAACACTTCCACAAAAGGTACAAATATAATAGAACAAGTATGCTCTTATTCAAAAATATAACTGCAGAAAAAAGCCACCTTAGCATGCCATATTGACACATACGTACTACAGCTGCCACGATAGCGTAATGGTATCTGCCGCTGACTAGTATCCAAAAGGTCATGAGTTCGATCCCACATGGTTCAGTTTTGAGAAATAAACTGCTCTTATTCTTACTATTTTAGAATAAAACACGCATTTGATTTCAGTGTGTAACAGCCAGTAATTTATGATACTTGTAAAGGTTAGTTTTTTTATTCACTTTTCATTCTCAGTCGTGTTCAGGATCCATCCCTACCCCCCATCTGAGAATGCTGTTTTCACATAAAGATGCGCTGTAGCTCTGCAGCGTACTTGTGACTGCATTCTCGTACCAATGCTTGCGAACTGAAGTGCCTGCGTGCACTATTCGTGGCATTACACGTCTATTTTTTTGAGCATGCCCGTGTCGCTCAAACACAGGAACATATGTTGGTGTACAAGAATAAAAAACAAGTGCACTTTTATTCTAGACTATAAGTGAAGAAAAAATAAAGCAAGTTACAGTAGGCGGTTGATACGACAGCTTGCGTGGTGCAATGCTAAGAACTGCTGATTTCCGATCCGTGCTATATAAAATCATTACATTCAAATATTAACAATTTCCACACACCCTTCCTACATTTATGACACGTGTACTTGTTGCAGTGTACACATCTCTCTGTGCTTTGGTTCCTATTACACTGAATGAGCACCTGACATTGTACTTTCTTCCCTATATAAATCACATTTGAGTATAGCGCGTCTCCAAATAAATCACATTTGAGTTATAGCGCGTCTTTATGTGAAAACATCATTGTCAGATTTGGGGGGGGGGGTTTGGATCGTGAACGCGACTGAGAGAATGGAACTGAATAAAAAAAAAAAAGACTGAAATCAAATGTATGTTTTTATTCTAAAATAGTTAAGTACATGCAATATGATTTGAAAGCGAACAGCGTCAGATCGGGCGCATATTCAAACCCGATCTGACGCTGTTCGTTTTCAAATAATATTGAATATAATCGCACTAGATGATGTTTTTACATATATTGTCTCTTTCATTCATCTTGCGGTTTGTAATCAGTGACCGCGTGTTTTTTCCCCGATCTTGCCAGTTCGCACATGTTGCTGTATGGTGCTGTTTCTTTTGTACTCCAGGACAGAATAGTACAGAGCAGTAAGTTCAGCGCAATATGCAGTCAGACAGACAAACAGGCAGAGAAGGCACTAGATATATAAATTAACAGGGAAGGCACTGTATAATAGATATATAAAAAACAGCTAAGGGGATAGATATATAGATAGGTAGGAAGGAAAGGCACTATATGATAGGCAGACAGGGAAGCTCCTATATAATAATAAAATTACTGTTATTACTATGTAGATAGACAGGGAGTTCAGGAACATATATTGGTGTAAAAGTATAACAAAAGTGCACTTTTATTCAAGTGCACTTTTTCCATCGCCTTTTCCTGTAAGAAGCAGTGTACACACTTCTCTCTATGCTGTGGTTTCTATTACACACCTGAAAGAAAGAGACAATATATGTGAAAATATAATCGCACTAATGCAATATTATTTGAAAGCGAACAGCGTCAGATCGGTGTGAATTTATGCAGGAACTGGAAATTCTCTGATCGCGGACCTTCCCCAGGGAAGAAAGTACAGTGTCAGGTGCTCATTCAGTGTAATAGAAACCATAGCACAGAGAGGTGTGTACACGGCAACAAGTACATGTGTCGTAAATGTAGGAAGGACGGTCCTTGGGTGTGTGGGAACTGTTAATATTTGAATGTGATGATTTTATATAGCACGGAATGAAAATCTGCACTTCTTAGCATTGCACCATGCAAGCTGTCGTATCAATCGCCTACTGTAACTTGCTTTCTTTTTTCTTCGGTTATACAGGTAGTTTTGAATAAAAGTGCACTTGTTTTGTTTGCGAAATGAAGTGTCTGCGTGCACTTTTCGTGGCATTACACGTGTATTTTTTGAGCAGTATAAAAAGTATTGAAAAGTATAACAAAACAACGGGCAGATGGGGAGTGTCTGATGATTGCATATAGCGCCGAACTTACTGCTCTTTACTATTCTCTCCTCTGCGTGCCCTGGAGTACAAAAGAAACAGAATACAGACGCGCTATAGCTCTGTGCTGTACCACGATGCATACTAACGCCCCCACCCGGTTCTGACACACAGGCGCTGGCGAAGCTGCCTTCTTCGTATCTCACCGTCACTTGATTTTCTTTTTATTCAGTTTTATTGAGTGTTCCTGCCAGTCCCGCATGTTGCTGTATGCTGGATATGTTCATATGTATTGTCTCTTTCTTTCAGGTGTGTAATAGAAACCACAGCATAGAGAGAAGTGTGTACACTGCTTCTTACAGGAAAAGGCGATGGAAAAAGTGCACTTGAATAAAAGTGCACTTTTGTTATACTTTTACACCAATATATGTTCCTGTGTTTGAGCGACACGGGCAGATGGGGAGTGTCTGATGATTGCATATAGCGCGAAGTTGGTCTTTACCATTCTTTCCTCTGCATGTCCTGGAGTGCAAAAGAAAAGCATACAGCAACATGCGGGGACTGGCAGGAACACTCAATAAAACTGAATAAAAAGAAAAGCAAGTGACGGTGAGATACGAAGAAGGCAGCTTCGCCAGCGTTGTGTGTCAGAACTGGGGAGGTGGGGGGCGTTAGTATGCATCGTGGTACACTGCAGAGCTATAAAGCGTCTTTAGTGAAAACAGCCGTGTCAGATGGGGTTGTATGGATTGATTCTGAACGCGACTGAGAGAGTGAAAAGTGAATAAAAAAAAAAAAGCTAACCTTTACAAAGATCATAAATTGCACCGGCTGTTACACACTGAAATCAAATGTATGTTTTTATTCTAAAACAGTAAGACTAAGAGCAGTTTACTTCTCAAAACGGAGGGGCGCAAGATCGAACCCGTGACCCTTTGATTCCCAAGCGGGGGCTGAATCTATTGAACCACGGAGTCAGTTATAGTAAACTGGTGTCAATGTCGCATGTTAAGGCGGCTTTTTGTTTCTGCAGTTATATGTTTGAATAAAAGTGCAATTGTGTTATTCTTGTGAAAATGTTTCTTTGCTATTTGGACTTCAGGCTTCATACATTATATAGTTTATGCCTACATTTTGTCATCTACTACTAGAATATAAAAAAGTTTCTGTTTTAACAATGTGTTGACACAGATTACTGTAGAAACGGAACAGACATGAAATGCGTGTGTTCCAAACAACGATCTATTATTTCACTCTAAAACTCCACTTCACTCCCAGATACTCAATCAAGGCATGAGCTGAGAGAAGTTCGTGCACGTTCTAAATTGGTGGGGGATGGAATAGCCGGCTGCTCTTTATCAGCACATTTAGAAGACAAAGGGCTGGCGGAGAGGTGTGAAGGGATTTAAGAAGCAGTTTAAGGTGGGACGGAATTACGAGTTTTTTCGTAGGCTCTGGTAATTCTAGTGTTAAGACGCTTCTCAAAGGGTGCAGAATGCAGGCGATCTCCCAAGAATACATGACAGATACATGAATGCATACATTTTATTTAATTTAATTATAATATATATAAAGTATTAGTTTTACAGCTGTGATTAGTGCATTAAGGTGCTGTCGCACCTTAAATAATGTCTTTTCTAAGCTGTATACGCACTATCAGAACCCTGTGTACGTTGGTACTTTTAAATTTGCATAAAGCGAAGAGGGAATTTGATTGCCCTGGTGCTCCGAGTGTTTCACCACACAGTTTGCCCCGATTTGCTCCGTCCCTATCATATGCGTTCCTCTCATCCCAGTGTGGAAATGGATCGTTTTGTGACCAGAAATTTGTTTTTGTTTAAAAACTCTATTTTTAAATGAAAGCGTGAATAGTTTTAAACCGAGTCAATGCTTTCAAGCTTGTTTAATGACCGTGCCCTGTGCATATTTGAGATAGGAAACATTATTTTATTCATTGTCCTATATAGCAGTGGTTCCCAACCTTTTTTCTCTCCCGTAACCCTTGATTAGGCTGAGTAGCCCCTTATCTTTATTACCCCCACCCATCCCTCAATTTTTTTTTCTTTTAATTTCTTAGGTTAGCTATAATCCAATCACTCAAATTAACTTACTGACATTTTATAGGCTTTTTTGACTTTACCTTTTACAGTTTATTTCATTTTTTATAATAGCAGCCTAACATAAGGTAAAAACAAATATAAAAACAGCTAGAACGCTGCACCCTGGTCCCCTTGCTCTTGTTTCAAAGTACTTGCAGCTGCCGATTCAGCAGGTTTAATTTCAATGCTAACTGCTGCTCTCTTAAGTGTTCCATTTTTCAACCACTTATCCATTTTGGGGCACAAAACAATAATAATAAAGTCTAAATAAATAGCTAAACACTTCAATTTGAGCTCTCATAAAAAAATAAACTGTCACTGTGATTGAAAGCGGTCCATCAATTTTGTGGTTGATTGGGTGTCAAGTGAGGAACGTGCACTAAGAGGCCTAGACACCTGTGCCATCGAGTGATATGACTAGTGGTGGGCAGCTCTAGTGATAACTTTCAGATAAGGCTCTCTTTGTAAACCAAAACTCTCTAACTTTGCTTGTGTTTTTATTTTAACAACTTTTTTTTGGTGATTTCCGCCATTACCAACATTATTTTCGCGTACCTCCCAACCGGTCCGCCGCTTGCCACAGGTTGGGAAAGTTGCTTTACAGTCTCATGGTGTTCATTGCAGTTTGTTTTACAGTATTTAGCGAAGTCAAATTCTTAGTTACAGTATTTGTATTTATTTTGGCAGTTTTAAATTATTTTTTTTCCCCTCTGTTAAAGAAAACCTCACACACAAACACATTCATATCATTTATATATTCAGCATTATCTAACCCTAGTATAAGGAACCTTTTAAGATATGAGTAGCATGGATTTGTATTTTAATAAATAATTATTTCAACATCTCCTTCTGATTGTTCTTACCTGTGGCGATTGCACTTGTTGTTCAGAACTTCATCTGAAGAATCAGTAAGGTCACAAGTCAAGTCTAATTATTCATCACCTCTGTAACAGTAGTAGTCTGGACATATCCTCAGTCTTAATCAGCTCCATTCTCTGTTTTTTAACTGCTCCTTGTTTTATTAAGTAGCTTCTTATGATATGCAAATCACAAAGGAGCCATCACCTCTTCAAACATACCTGTGTGTTCATTATCTGTTTAGATAAAATATTTGGAAATAAATGGAAGAGTTAAAAGTGAAGGATTACTAATCTCCTCCAGGATACATGTGGACTTTTGTAAATCAACGTGAAGGTACCAGCTAAAAATACAATTCCAGTAATGCCGCACTGCACGATAAAGTGCAGTGAATCCACTTGACTTGAGCATTCCTAGTTTTCATCGTCTTTCTCTGTCTCTGTTTAGCATTCGTTTGCTTGGAGGTTGATATGCTTGCTGCTTCCTGAACAGCTCTTCTTTTCTGCACCCTAGAGGCCCGCTTATTCTCTTCTTCCGTCGTCATCTTTTCATGTTAAAACCGATTAAGTCAGTTTTTGTGTTGCAATTACTTAGTACATTTTCCTTAATTTTTCACTTTAGCTTGTACTTAAGTCTTCAATCTGCCTTAAGAATGATTTAAGATATAAAGAGGTAAGGGAAGTAACTGCGAAGGTGGTAGGGAGGAGAATGGCGCCCGTACACATGTGCCGCACAGCCATCCTGCTGCATGCTGCTGAGAGTTGATTCTACAATAAAATCTCTCTTATGAAAAGAAAAAAAAAAAATCTCTGGAGGGAATGAGACGTGATCTTCTTGGAAGACACTTTGATGTCATGCGAGATGAGGTAGTGAGGCAAAAGGACAACTGCTGTACAGGCTTTTAAATGATCGACATGCAGTGCGACAAGCAGAACACGCAGCATGACAGCAGCTGGTCAGACTGCATCTCCTTAGCGTGTGTTCAGCCCCCCTCGACTTCATTACTCAAGCAGCATTATACGTCCCGCAGGAAAGAGATTTAACCACGTCCGGCTCTGGAAATAAAGGACAAAGAGTAGATGACAAAATAGAATGTTGTAAAGAATTCAAAAATTTTGGCGCAGTACAAATGCAGAGCAGGCTAGAGGTAATGGAAGTACGAAAATTCCAAAGTCTCAAAATAAGGATAGGAAAGATCAGATTAGCGCAAAGAAACGGAAATTATTACTCTGTGAAATAGCGGAACAGCGAAAAGAGATTGAATATATAGGGTGGTCCAGATCTAATTATGCAATTTTCATTACGCTATAACTTAAGTTTATTACATAGAAAATCACCCGAAAAATACCAGACCATCGAAGTGTGCGAACTGACGACATGAAGAATCATCTTTGAGCCGAACTTGCAATTATCCCGGCATAAATCAAAGTCATCCAGCCGATCTGGATCTGCATAATTAAATCTGGACCACCCTGTATTGTTCGGAATTAAACTTTAAGTGTGAGACTTGTAGATTGTCTAATTCGTGTTGCCAGCGAGAATTTAAAGATTCCAAAAACATTTTTGCGGTATGAAGTCCTGTGAGACGGAGACTTTTAACATCAGATTCTTTCAAGTCACGCCATACTTACAACTATTTTCAAACAAGACCACGGTCATCTAACCTCAATCGTGCAAATGCTTTTGTGAGACACACTTCCTGTGCTCTCAGCTCTTATAAATTTTATCCGGACAATAATTTTATACATTCTAGATGACACGTCAACGACAAAGCAAAGAAGAAAGAGCAGGGACAAACATTCAAAACTATATCTATATTCACTCACAGGCAGTTATAAATTGCATTGTCACAATGTAAGTCCAAACACAGAAACAAAATTCAATGCGATCTTGAAGAAAAGTTAATTCCAAATATTATTTTAAGAAAAGTTTTAAAGTCAATCATTACCCAACCAGCTATATCCTAACTACAGGGTCACAAGGGGGTCAGCTGGAGCCAATCCCAGCCAGCACAGGATGCAAGGCAGGAACAAATCCCCGGGCAGGGCGTCAGCCCACCACAGGGCGCACACAATAGGGACAATTTAGGATTGCCAATGCACCTAACCTGCATGTCTTTGAATGGTGGGTGGAAACCGGAGCACCCAGAGGAAACCCACGCAGACATGGGGAGAACATGCAAACTCCATGCAGGGAGGACGTGGGAAGCAAACCCAGGTCTCCTTACTGCGAGGCAGCAGCGTTACCACTGCGCCACCGTGCTGCCATAGTTTTAAAGTAAAAGTGAAAATAATGCATATGTAATAATTCCCATGAAAATAACAATCTCTTTAAGTTATATATCCGGTAAACCAAACCCAGGGGTGGGTGAGCGTAGCGAGCAGGGGGCAAAGCCCCCTAATAAAATAAAAAGAATAATCTTGGAGGTCTATCATTACCCTGAAAGTGTATAGTAGATGTCATGTAGTATATGTGTACCAAATTTCAGGTCAATAAGTCAAACGGTTTACGAACTACAGGTGATTTAAAATCCTGGACAGACAAACAGACAGCCACAATAGCGTATTATATATAAATAAGATATACATAGCAAAGTTTAAAGTGTTGGGGCTTAACACATGTTCAAGGCATCATGCCTGCCTTATGGTGATAACTGACCACACAGAGTTGTAAGAACTGCTATTTGTGCATATGGTGTAGTGCAGCGTATGTAAAAGAGTCCACCATTTCATTTAAAGTGAGTGAAAGAAAAGGTGAAACATGTACAGTGGTACCTCGGTATACGTCCTTAATCCGTTCCAGATTCTTTGACTTATACCAAACAGGGCGTATACAAAACAAATTTTTCCCATAAGAAATAAAGGGAAAACGATTAATCCGTTCCCATGGAAAAAAAATCCTATTGTTATTGGCATATTATACATTGATGGGGTTGTATAAAATAATTTAAACACTGCTTAATACTGAAATACATAAATACAAAAGCAATTAGATGAAATAAATGAAAACCTCACTTTACTTTTTAATAACATCTTTGTTTTTCACAATCGTAAATACTGTCATTCTCGGCATACGGTATGCAGTAGCCGTATCCTGGATATGCATGCCACCTTCATACTTTTCAACAATCAATTCAAATTTACACGAAAAGACACAAAATCATGTGAAAATTCACATAGAGTTATAGCACGGGGTTGTTCGCTCAATGCTAGCAACTGGTGTACTGACACTCGTGGGCAATTGTGGATTTGTCTCGAGAGAGGTAAACGAGGGTAGCGCGCAGCGTTCTAGCATGCGAGTCGTATTTCAAACAAAGGTCGTATACCAAACAAAATGTTTTACGTCCAAACAGGACATATACCAAGTTAGACTTATTCCAAAGCAGAGGTATACCGAGGTGCCACTGTATGTGTTTTCCTCTTCATGGTGTACTTTTGAATGCATTCTGCCTTCTTCTCTCTACAGCTCAAGAAACAGAGCTGCCAATACCAGTAATCAAAAGAGGCATGAAATGGAGGAGAAGGTGCATACAAGTGGAGGGGGGATTTCTGAAGAGGGAAGTAAGGACAAGAAAGAGGAGATTCCCACACTACCTGCAGGGGATTTTTTCACCAGTCCCACAGAGGAAAAAAACATCAACATTAAGCAAGAGGTCTGTGAATGGGAAACTGTTTACCAACAGCAGCAGAGGCCCAGTGTTAAGGAGGAGGATTGTGAATGGGAGATAACGGGCATTAAAAAAGAGACTGACACACAACACTATGAAATTATTAGCAGTGTCAAGAAAGAAGACCTTAAATCCGAGCAGGACTTGCAGTATATCTGTGCAAATGAAGAGGTGACTGGACTAGGTCTTACTCCAGATAAGAACTTCTCCTTACAGGATCATTTGACACCTGTGAAGTCTGAATCATTACAGTCTGACAGGAAGGAAATGGAAGATGCATCAGGTTCTGAACAGAACATCTTACGGGATCATTTGACACAGGTGAAGTCAGAATCATTACAGTCTGACAGGAAGGAAATGGAGGATGCATCAGGTTCTGAACAGAACATCTTATGGGATCATTTGACACAGGTGAAGTCAGAATCATTACAGTCTGACAGGATGAAAATGGAGGAAGCATCTGAACATTCCGAAGGAGGTAGGTGTTTAATATCTCATTGGAATTGTCTTTCAGCTTCTTGTGCTCTAGTAAAATAATCAAAGAGCTTCTGTCAGCAGACATGACGGGTGTCGACTAGAGGGTGGACACGCCAGAGAGAAGCAGAAAGAATTGGGATCAAAATACAGATGAGATTTGGAAAGTTAAAAGACCTATCGGAGAATCTGTTATCAAAAACAAACATTCAAAACCTCTACTAAGAAAAAAAAATAAATAAAATTGCAAATAGGTCCTACGAACACTTACACTTGTTAGTACAAACTAAGACCCCATCCGCGCTACCACAATTTCATTTTAAAAACTTAAAAAAACTGCAAAGTATGATATCGCTCAAAGCAGCCAATTGCATTCATTGCCACATTGCACTGCTTACAATATGTGTTGCACTGGTGCTTCCTTTTCAATTGTCTGTTGCTGCATACAACACAGTCAGGTTTGTATTTTCTCACATGTATTGTTAGTGTGCACTGTAGAGAGACAAGTCACCCATTTGACATCGTGCCATGCTACTGCCACCAAGTTTTCTGCCCACATGAAAACCGGATTGTCCCCACTTTTCATCTTCAGCCTGTCTGGCTTCAACTGTGAAGGCCTGTGTCTCCTGTTCACCCTCACTGTGCCATTGGCTCCAATTCCCCTGCTCTGTATTTCCATGAACAATTCTGGTGATGTATAAAAATTGTCCATGTACACAATATGACCCAAATGTTCATAGCCCTGAAGCAGCTCCAGCACAACCTAACTTGTCAAGGGGCAATTCTGTCTTTGAAAGGAATACTTTCCTGTATATGTGATTACTTTCAGGCAGAAACTCGTGTTTGCTTCTGCCACTACGAAATCCTTTATGCCATGCTTTGTGGGCTTGTCTGGCATATACTGGCGGAAATAAAGGCATCCTTTGTATTTTATCATAGATTCATCCACAGACAAATCTGTTGTTGACTTCATTTAAATTAATCCTCCATGTTCATTACAAAATGGTAAAACATATTATAACTTAAATTATCCATTGAAAATAAACTATTTAAACTGTCATCCCTTATCACCTTATTTTTTTAGTGATGGGATTTTTGTTTAGCATGTCTAATGTTGCTGCATTCTTAGTTACACTGTTGTTTAAATGAATCTGATGTTCATTACAAAGTGACAAAATCTTAAAGCTATATTGTCTATTTTAAAATGAGAATTTAATATCAGATTTAAATAACTACACCACCTATCCCCATTGCTCTTTGTTTGTCAAAGATATAGTACTACAAATAGGTTTGAAAAGATGTTCTTTAATGTTAAAGTCAGTTATGAAATGGGCCAGTTCTAAGTCTGTAAACCTCTAAACCCAAGGTAATGCAGAGATGTGACATTTTTTTTCTTATACATAACTATGAACACTTCATGACCACCTTGGATTAACCATGGTTATCCATCCCGTCCTCCTGTTCTGGAGCTTTTAAAGCATCAGCACAAAGAATGAATGCTGTTACTGATTATTTGGCTGACACCTCTGTCCAAGGGATACAATATTTTAAGAGTTAGAATTATTTACATTTCTTTTGCTTTTCCAATTAGTGCACTGACAGGTAAAGTGACTTGTTCATGACAACACCGTGTAAATAGTGGGATCTTGATCCATAAACTCATGATTTCAGGTTCAAAGCCTTAACCACTGCGCCACTATGCCTTCCTAGAAAGAAGGGTATTGTTATTTTTAGTACAAGTCATGTATGTGTGTGTGTGTATATGTATCTGTACAGTTAGGTCCATAAATATTTGGACAGAGACAATTCTTTTCTAATTTTGGTTCTGTACATTACCACAATGAATTTTTAAATGAAACAACTCAAGTGCAGTTGAAGTGCAGACTTTCAGCTTTAACTCAGTGGGGTGAACAAAAAGATTGCATAAAAATGTGAGGCAACTAAAGCATTTTTTTAACACAATCGCTTAATTTCAGGGGCTAAAAATCTATCTATAAAATATAGATAGTGTATATATAGATAGTAAAATATAGTAAATGTAAAGTTTTACACAATGGAAGTAAAAATGTTCGATTTGAATACAAAATCGAAGATGTGAAATTTGAAAGTAAACCTTATGAGAAAGATTTAGGAGTTGTAGTGGACTTGATACTATCAACTTCCCTATTGTGTTCTTGTGTTCAGAAGCCATTAACACTAGAATTACCAGAGCCTACAAAAAAACTCGTAAATCCGTCCCACCTTAAATTGCTTCTAAATCCTTCACACCTCTCCAGCGTCCTTTGTCCTCTAAATGTGCTGATAAAGAGAAGGTAGAAGCAGCCGCTATTCCATCCCCACACCAATTTAGAACGTGCACGAACTTCTCTCAGCTCATGCCTTGATTGAGTATCTGGGAGTGAAGTGAAGTTTTAGAGTGGAAATAATAGATCGTTATTTGGAACACACGCATTTCATGTCTGTTCCGTTTCTACAGTAATCTGTGTAAACACATTGTTAAAACAAACGTTTTTTATATTCTAGTAGTAGATGACAAAATGTAGGCATAAACTATATAATGTATGAAGCCTGAAGTCCAGATATCAAAGAAACATTTTCACAAAAGGTACAAATATAACACAACAGTTGCGCTTTTATTCAAAAATATAACCGCAGAAACCAAAAGCCGCCTTAACATGCAACATTGACACCCATTTGTTATGATTGCCTCCGTGGCGCAATAGATTCAGCTGCCGACTGGGAACCAAAGGGTCGCGAGTTTGAACCTGCACTACTCCCTTTTGAGAAGTAAACTGCTCTTGGTCTTACTATTTTAGAATAAAAGCATACATTTGATTTCAGTCTGTAACAGCCGTGTAATTTATGATCCTTGTAAAGGTTAGCTTTTTTTTTTTTTTTAATTCACTTTTCATTCTCTGTCGCGTTCAGAATCAATCCATACAACCCCATCTGACACAGCTGCTTTCACATAAAGACGCGCTATAGCTCTGCAGTGTACTTGTGACTGCATTCTCGTACCAATGTTTGCGAAATGAAGTGTCTGTGTGCACTTTTCGTGGCATTACACGTGTATTTCTTGAGCATGCTCAATCACAGGAACATATGCTGGTGTAAAAGTATAACAAAACAAGTGCACTTTTATTCAAGACTACCTGTATAACTGAAGAAAAAAGAAAGCAAGTTACAGTAGGTGACTGATATGACATGTACACACCTCTCTATGCTCTGGTTTCTATTACACACCTGAAAGAAAGAGACAATTATATGTGAAAACATCATCGCACTAATGCAATATCATTTGAAAATGAACAGCATCAGATCGCATGTGAATTTATGCAGGAACTGGAAATTCTCTGATGTGGGACCTTCCCCCAGGGAAGAAAGTACAGTGTCAGGTGCTCATTCAGTGTAATAGGAACCATAGCACAGAGAGGTGTGTGCACTGCAACAAGTACACGTGTCATAAATATAGGAAGGATGGTCCTTGGGTGTGTGGGAACTGTTAATATTTGAATGTGATGATTTTATATAGCACGGAATTGAAATCGGCACTTCTTGGCATTGCACCATGCAAGCTGTCGTATCAGTCGCCTACTGTAACTTGCTTTCTTTTTTCTTCGGTTATGCAGGTAGTCTTGAATAAAAGTGCACTTGTTTTGTTATACTTTTACACCAACATATGTTCCTGTGATTGAGCATGCTCAAGAAATACGCGTGTAATGCCACGAAAAGTGCACGCAGACACTTCATTTCGCAAACATCGGTACGAGAATGCAGTCACAAGTACACTGCAGAGCTATAGCGCGTCTTTATGTGAAAGCAGCTGTGTCAGATGGGGTTGTATGGATTGATTCTGAACGCGACTGACAGAATGAAAAGTGAATTAAAAAAAAAAAACAAAGCTAACCTTTATAAGGATCATAAATTACACCGGCTGTTACAGACTGAAATCAAATGTATGCTTTTATTCTAAAATAGTAAGACCAAGAGCAGTTTACTTCTCAAAAGGGAGTAGTGCAGGTTCGAACTAGCGACCCTTTGGTTCCCAGTCGGCAGCTGAATCTATTGCGCCACGGAGGCAATCATAACAAACGGGTGTCAATGTTGCATGTTAAGGTGGCTTTTGGTTTCTGCAGTTTTATTTTTGAATAAAAGCGCAACTGTTGTGTTATATTTGTACCTTTTGTGAAAATGTTTCTTTGATATCTGGACTTCAGGCTTCATACATTATATAGATTATGCCTACATTTTGTCATCTACTACTAGAATATAAAAAAACGTTTCTGTTTTAACAATGTGTTTACACAGATTACTGTAGAAACGGAACAGACATGAAATGCGTGTGTTCCAAATAACGATCTATTATTTCCACTCTAAAACTTCACTTCACTCCCAGATACTCAATCAAGGCATGAGCTGAGAGAAGTTCGTGCACGTTCTAAATTGGTGGGGGGATGGAATAGCCGGCTGCTTCTACCTTCTCTTTATCAGCACATTTAGAGGACAAAGGACGCTGGCGGAGAGGTGTGAAGGGATTTAAGATGCGATATAAGGTGAGACGGATTTACGAGTTTTTTCGTAGGCTCTGGTAATTCTAGTGTTAGGCTACCAATGTCAGGTTATATAGCACCCTGATGTGTGGAGTGCAAGTCCAAGGAGGTTCTGCTCAAGCTTTATAAAGCACTGCTGAGGCCTCATCTGGAGTACTAACATAATTGAGAATTTTTTATAAAATTTGGCACAGTAGCCATTAGGGCCTGCTGCTTTCCCACTCTGACGTGAATTTATAGCATCTAGTAATTTTGATAGTGCCAGAGATTTATTCAAGTACTCTGCCCTGAAAGTATTTAGTTGTGGTATCTGTTATGCATCCAAAAATGCATTAGGTTCTGTCTTGTCTTTAAACTGAGTAGAATATAAGAACTTATAGTATTCTTTTAATGTGTGCATATTTTTATGGTTAATGATCTTGTCCTTTGTTTGTGTTGGTAGTTACTGGTATTGCATTGCAAACTTCCTGTTTGTTGATTTATTGAGTCAAGATCTTATTAGCTTTCTGTCCGTGTTCATAGTAATGATTTCATGATTTAAAAGCGAGTTGTTCCGTTTCTTTAGTTGTCAAGAGGTTGAGTTCTGAATGCAAACCCTTTCTTTTACTATAAAGTGCCTCAATTGGACACCTGGCATGTTCTTGATCTATTTTGGTAATTTCACTGATTAGCTCTGATACCTTCTTGGTTTCCAATTTATTTTTGTGGGAAAGATACGAGATGATCTGTCCTCTTAAGACGGCGTTCAGAGTTTTCAAAAGTATTCCTGCAAAGACAATTTGTCTCTAAAAAAAAAAAATAAATAAATAAAAAATAACAGTTGCTTGGATATAAATTCTGTACAGTTCTTGACTGCTAATAAAAGTGGGTTAAGATGCCAGCTGCAAGGTGAGTATGTGGGGCATAATGATTTGAGCTCCATGATCAAAGGGGCGTGGTCAGAGAAAAAGATAGTGTCATACTTACAAGATTCAATCTTGGGCAAGAAATTGTTCTATACAAAGAAATAATCAGTTCTTGAGTAGCAATGATGCACTGGTGAGTAGAAGGAATATGCTCTTGAGTTTGGGTTTAGAAATCTGCAGGGGTCTGATAAGTTGTGATCAGTTAACAAACAAATTTTTTGCAATTTTAGATGTCATCACCCTTGTGGCAGGAGACCTATCAAAGTCTGTATTTAAAACACAATTAAAGTCCCCAGCCCTTACAATTTTATGAGTGTTCACATTGGGAATGAATGCAAATA